>NC_142354.1:31603483-31903483 GCF_059441175.1 Urocampus carinirostris | reverse complement strand
ATCTAATCAGTCTGCATTTATATAGCACTTTTCAAGTCACTGAAGACCTCCCAAAGCGCTTAACAATGTGCTTCACACTTACCCATTCATACACATCCACACACTGATAGCAGCGTCAGCAATGCAAGGCAACTACCTGCTTATCGGGGGCATTAGATATTCAGTGTCTTGCCCAAGGACACTTTGCAATATAATACAGAGGAGCTGGGAATCAAACCTGCAACATCTTCATCCCAGGACAGTGTTTATTGTCTCATTTTAAGATTTTTTTGCTTCTTGAATAAAAAAGGGAAATAAATCCTTACAATTAGCAAAAAAAAGTAAATGGTAGAGAATTTTGCTTATTTTGAGAAAAGGTAACATTGTTTTGTTTAATTTAAATATATATTTCTCATTCTGTTTGAAATATTTATTTAAAAAATCTAAACGATACATAATTTGGAAAAAATACTAAAGAAGTTTATTATATGAAGATTTTCTTGGAATTTCATTCGTAATAGTCACTAGCGATATTATAAGTTAATAATGTTTTACAAACTTTTTGAAAGATTTTCTTTGGGTATCACATGCTATACCAGTCAGTAGTGATACTATTATAAATTTGAAATGTCATGGACTAATTCTCTGTTGTCTTGTGTTGGTTTTGAAATATGCATTCCCTGTAAGGAGAAAAAAAAAATAACAGCAGTGGGCACTTAAAACAACTTGCAAAAAATATTCTACTATTGGGGTACTATTCATTTTTCCTTCTTTTTTTCTGCAGTGTACAACAAGTAATCCCCGTTAAGGCTCGGAATGCATGCAAACTACACACAGGGAAGCTGGCAGCTGGAATTAAACTCAGGACCTTAGAAGTTTGAGGCAGGCGTGCTTACCATTGGGTTATACAATGCAAAATTGTTTCAACTTGGAACAATTTATAACTACTATAATCTATACAATAATCATAATACTTCTTGAAATTAGCAAGATGAAATATTTTGTAGCTTATTATAGGTATTTTTAATTTATTTTAGTAAAAATAAAAATAAGAAAAAAATATTGACAATGTGGTAAATATGTAATTCTTGAAGTGTACTCGATAAATTAAAAAACAATCACAGATAATTAGCCAAGAAGAATGTATTGATAAATGGTACCTTGTCATAGCTGAAAAGGCATTCCAAAAATTTGCCAGGGTCCTGTAGCAATACTTTCCCAGGTTCCCAGTAATCATCAACTTTGCTTCCTGGTTTCTCTCCGGGCACCTTCTTTGGTTTGACGTCCTTCATTATGCACACGGCTTCAATGACAAGCTTCACCCCTGCAGGAGGGCGCTGCATGGCTCGCACCTTTGGGAGCAGTTGTAGAATTTAAAAACAATGTGCTTTGAAACGGAAGTGACGTTTGGTGGATTTCTGACCTCCGTGACATCATTCTTGTTGAGGGATTTGAGGCTAGTGGTAGCAGCTTCGAGGGCTGGTAGGGCTTCATCTAGATCCCTTTGCGCGTCACTGGCAATTTCTCCTGCTACGCGGGCTTTCTCTGAAGCTTTGGCTTCTTCCTCTTGCACCGACTTGCGTGTTTCTTCTGCGATCACTGAGTCTTTCTGTCATCGCAAAGCGGGCAGTTCATTTTGTCTGGGTTCCAATTCATTACAAAGCTCAAAATAATACATTTCATAAAGTATTTTGCAGGAAAAATATGCATCTTAAGATAATGCATTTTTAGTTATAGTGCATAATTAATCACCAAAAGAGGTTGTAGAATGGAGCTGAAGTGTGGAAATTCAAAGAAGACACACTACGGTAAGTGAAATGAAATGATCTGCATTTATATAGCGCTTTTCAAGTCAAGACTTCCCAAAGCGGTTTACAATGTGCTTCACATTTCCCAATAGCGGCCGTGCAGACATGTAAGGCGCTAACCTGCTTATTGGGGGCATTAGGGGTTCAGTGTCTTACCCAAGGACACTTCGACATGTAACACGGAGGAGCTGGGATTCAAACTGCGATCTCTTGATCCCAAGACGAGCGCACTACCTCCTGAGCCACTGCCGCCCCCTAAGTTTACTTCTTGGTGAAATTCGAAATCCTAATTCCATATTTCTTATGTGAAAAAAAAATTCTCAGCCAGCGACAGATACGAAAGCTGGTATCAATATCTGCGAACAACAGCAAAAGACCGAGCGAGCTGGTTACTGTCGGAGATGCTGAAAACGGTGAGGAACTGGAGTTGGTCAGCGACGGGGTAAGTGCGTAACTCTAATGGCTAGCGGGAGACGTTACTAAAATAGACAGTGAAAAAGAATGGCAATCAAAGGATTGGCACGCTCTTACTTTGATGGTTTCCATTGTGACCTCGGTTTCCCTTGCAGCCTCTTCCAAAAGTGGCCGCATCACCGCCTGCTCCTCTTGCATTTTACCCACATCCTCTGCTGTGCTTAGGAGCTACAGAATCAAAAAAATATTCATCTCATCCAGCACATGGTAAACAATTTCCCAAATTTGAGAAGAAAATTCAACCAAGATTAGAAAAAAATATTTGAAAAGAGTGAATGATCCACCATCTGCTAGATTAGACAATTTTGGTTATTTGAAGAATACATTTCTTAATATAAAAGAAAAATAAGCAATATATCCATAATTTTTATAAATCACACAAATATAAGCTGCATTTCTTCAAAATTGGGTACTTTTTTTCTTTTTTGCAATGTGGAGCCTTGCCTTGTCCAGACCGGTCCTCATGCGCTCTTGAGCATGACTCAGCTCTTGCTTCTTACGTCCAATGAGATTCGAAAAGATATTAAGGAGCTCCAGGTAACTCTTAGGCGTCACGTAATTCTGTCGTGAAAGCTCCGCCATGAACTTTAAACACATCTCAGCCACATTTTGGTGGATCCTCATGCACATATCTGTCTGGGAAAATATTCACTTATTAGTAGGAAGCTGCATAGAAGAAAGAGTCACTATATTTTAAGGATGCACATTAACTGCTTTTTCCTACTGACACTGATAAGTTGCTTCTGGAGACCGATACCAATAACATTTCTTTAAACTGCATGCTGTTTTAGAAAAAAATAAAATAAATAAACACAAGTAAAATCCAATTTGTTTCATGTGAGTTTTTATTTTTGTTTAACATACAATTGTACATCGTTGGTAAACATGACCAGATCAGAGCTTGACTTCATTAATCAATTGACAGATACTTACCCTGTTCATCAGTAACAACTATAATCACAAGATATTGCTATGAGCACAAAAACACTCACAGAAACTGCAAAGGATAATGGGTATGTTCATAATGTGAAAATGCGCCACTACTAAACATTCTAAAAGTTCTCCAATACTTAATGTCACATATGCCTTGGCTAAGAAAAAAATAGTACTTATTTTTATCATGTGGCATTATCTTAGCTGTACAATACAAATGAAGGGAAACTACATCGGGCAATAGTAACAATTGGCTAATATTGGGTGCAGATGTCACTCATAACAAGTGAAGAAAGTGTATGGCATTTGATAAAGGAATACAAAACATTAGAAAATGACCAGTAATGTACACTATATGTATGTCTAGTAAACAAAAAAGTAACACTTTGCATCGTGACATGGTCCGACAACTGTCCATCTTAAGCAACAAACCGTCAACCCTAACCCTAACATCGGCGCAGGAAAACATTCTAAAAACGAAACAAAACTCAATATACAAAATTCCAAAAGCCTTTACAATACAGGGAGGTAGAGTGGAGACACGACCAAGTTGTGCTATTACTTCTATTAAAAGAGAACAATCAAATGAGGAACATAATTGTTTAGAATATATCTAATATGTAGAGTCGGCTGATTTAATTTTAAAGCATGGCGTCAATTGACAAATAATTAGGTCTTTTTTTGTGTGTGTGTGTGTGTGGGGGGGGTGGTGGTGGTGGTTGCGTTCTGGTGTTAACAGTTTGATGTCATATTTGACTGTTACTGGTTCAAAAACTATCAGCCCGATAATTATTGTCCATCCCTAATATATTTCCAAAACAAAAAATACATCCTTACCAGCCCATTCAGGACTTCAGGGCTCGCGTCTAGCTCGTGCAACTCATTGAGAAATGACGTAGCCACAGCTTGCAGAGCCTCATCTGGCCACGCACTAAACCAGTCAATGGTGCAACACGTCACCAGGGATGGAAACTGCCTCAGCCTAGCACGGAACACCTCCCCAATAGGACTTTAAAAATTGAAAGAGGTTTACTACAAGAAACAGAGATAGAAGAGCAGTTCTGTTCTATGAAACAACAAACTGCTTACCTCATGCAGAGTACAGTGTGGATATTAGTACGAACTCTTTTAAGATATGCCGCCATTAGATTTGATTTGGTTGGCTGTTGTGCTAACTCCTGGACTACAGGCTTCATGGAAGCAAGGATGCGTTCCTGCTCATCAGACGCGTACAAATTTGGAACGTCGCCAGAGTTTAAAATGCTGTTGATGTCTTCCAGGAAGGATTCGCTTTTAATCTAGTGGGTAATAAAGGAAATTGTTGAACATGCAGAATGAAGCAAGAAGGAGAGAGTAAAGACCTGCGTGTCTACGAAGAGGAAGGTGATGTTCTGGTTATGAATGCCCGCCTTCATCATGATGCTTTTAATGTCTTCCCGCCATTCGAGCTGACCGTAATTCTTTGACAGCTCAATCTGGAAACATTTGTACTCAGATCTAAAAGATGAGGTAAAGTATTATAAAGTATTACATTCTAGTAGGTGAAAATAACATGATACTAACATCGTAACAAATTCAGCTTTTGGCATATAGTAATCCAGTAATAAATACATAGCTAGAATCACATGATGTGGTAGTAAGTATTAGATATTGTAGGTTTTTCTGTATTATGTTAGCATTTTATTTTCTTTGTTATTGTATGTGTTTGTCTTGCTGTCGGTCACCCCTCTTGAGGGATATGACCAAGGCAGATAGATAGATGGATAAATGTTAGCATCTCACATATACGAGGCCAGCTTGGTGAGGGATTGTCGTCCACTTCCACCGACTCCAAGCAGCAGAGCGTTGCCCAGCGGCTGGCGCAGGACACGACTGATTCGGCAAACGTGCTCGATGGCATCCATAAAAAGTACCAATTTCATCTTGGGCGTGCAGTTCTGGTTGTAGTCTTCCATGTACTCTACCATAACCTCTTCCAACTGTAAAATTCAAAAGTCAAGCAGGAAACGCAAATAAACCAAGCTCATCTGAAGTGAGCACCTTTTCCTTATCGTCAACAAAGGTGTAGACTTTGCGGAGAGCACCGGGGACCATGAAATCCCCGTATAAAATGGGCTGGCATGGCACGACCACATCATAATTGCAACCAAACTCTTCGATGAATTCCTTCAGGAGGGAGTTGAACCAATTCCTGTCTTCAGCGCAAACCAAGCGGTCTTGGAAAACTCTGCAGTTTTCGTGGTACCAAAGCTGAAGCAGCATCTCTTTGGTCTGAAATCAATCAAAGAAAACATATATTCATACCAGATTTCATTTTAGTAATATCAAAATAATACAGTTTGAAATAATACATGTTTTTGCTATTAGCTGCTGCAAATAATATTGTACTTAAAGTAAGCAAAATTACTAATACTGTTGTTGTAGAGGTTGTTCTTTTACCAGAAAATATATTTTTTTTAAAAACAGATGAAATTATATTTAAATAAAAATAAGCAGTATTTAAATGAGCAATTTGTATTTCTTCTTTAACTCAGAAACACAAACAACAATAGAGTACAGTAAAACAAGAACAACAATACCTAAAATGATAGTTGAACAAGATTTTGGTTTAGAGAACTAAAAATACCAGTTCACATAATTTTGCTTGAGTTTATTTGAATCGTTTTGTCACTAGAGAAATAATAGAAAGACATTATCTGTAATCTGCCATATCAGATTTATTTATTTTGAGCGTTATTCTTCCTTTCTTTTTAAATACAAATGTTGTGAAATAAGACAACTAATAAATTGTATTTTTTGTTCATCGAATAGAAAAACAAGTTTCAAATATGATAAAAATACACGTCAATTGACACAATGGAAGAAGAAAGTAAAAACATTTGTATTCAGTGAATGAAATTAAAAATTACCATAAGTGCTTCATGAAGCTTCGTTTGTTAATCACTAACTGACTTCAATAATACTTTCTGTAAGAGTCCTTGCTTCAATCATAATACATGCCCGTTGAAAGAAAAAACATTGATCATTTTTTTGCCTTTGTATTTACTGCTAGAACAGATCTCTCTGTGTAATTTGTGGTACCTCTATCATGCAAGTCTCAGCCATCAGGATACCCTGGAAAACCTTAGACAGGTCTCTAAGGTTAAACGTGTAGTGAGATTTAGTAGGAGTTGGAAGAAGCTGAGAGCAAATTGTGGTGTAGACTCTGATAGTTGCGTTGACGAGCGCATTGTTCAGCGGGATAATTTCTGGCACTGTTCCTGATGAGGGGAAAAAAACAGTACCGTAATTATAAAGCGTAATCCTTTTTAAATGAGACAAAGTTATTTATATTTTAAGACGTTTTCTCAAAATGACATTTCCATTTTACAAGAAAACTTCAACAATATTATTTGAGCAGAGTAGACCCTGGGTTACTGCGTCTTTACTTTACCATGTTTTCATGTTACAATGTGGGAAAATATATTTTTCCTAAGAATACAACAGCAACAAAAACATATTTTGCTTACAAAATTAAATCGTATTTTGTGCATATGACTGTGCGAGTTATGTCACTAAGATACCTGTTAGCTATCTGTCATATAAGATGCTGGTCTGTTATTGGTTTGCATCAAGGCATCATTAAAATGCCAATATACTATTGGCTCAACTCCCTCCCACATCGATTTCTCACTAGTCGTTCAGTTCGGTGTCTTCTAACGGCATGACAATCCTCAATAAAGGAAGTTTAAATAACAACTTTAATTATAATCCAAAGTCTCCTCGCTCCACCATTCTGTTACTAATGTTTAGTATATACCGGTATATACAATTTTAGTGTTTGCTAATTATCATAGATTTCTATCCCTCGCTTTACAAGAATTTCACCTTGCAATCCCAACGTCAAAACAGATTAACCTAGGGGTCTACTGTATTAAAAACTGTGA
Organism: Urocampus carinirostris; assembly: GCF_059441175.1. Classification (NCBI taxonomy): domain Eukaryota; kingdom Metazoa; phylum Chordata; class Actinopteri; order Syngnathiformes; family Syngnathidae; genus Urocampus; species Urocampus carinirostris. The sequence continues at coordinate 31,896,363 of NC_142354.1, read as the reverse complement.
AATTGACTTACTGCCTGGATTCTTTTGACTCATTTGCCCATCTGAAAAGATAACATTTATTAGAAAATGTCAGATTTTGCTCGAAATGAGAGGAAATCAAATAAGTACACAAATACAAAATTTTGAGCTATGGCGTGTCTGCTGCATTTTGCAGGAATTCTGTCGATAAAAATTACAAAAATACTTTTTTTAAATACAATTTGTAGCGGACCAATGGATAAAATTGTTCAAATGTACTTAAAAAATTCACTTGCTCACTTGAAGGCAAATTTACAAATGGAACCACAAACTCACTCATCCAGCTGCCTAAAATAGTGGAGAAAATCTTTCTCATGCTGGCATCCTCCAGTTCAGTGAAGGAGAGAAAACTGAAGTGGCGTGTGAAACGCGGCGTGATAGGGTTTCGGCCTCCACCAGGAGGTCCCATGGCACAGGCAAAATTTATATCCACTATCTGCTTGAAAGACCCTATTGTGCAAGAAGACAGGAAAAGGATGAAAATCCAACATTCAGGTAATAGGATCCCTCAATGAAACAAAGAGTTGTGTTTGTGGTAATCAGCTCACCAATCATCTTCCTGTCATACCAGCCAGAGTGGTCCATCCACTGTCGCAGCAGTTCAATAGGAGGCTGCGCACCGTATGTCTCCAACAGTGGCATGTTGAGATCATCAATAAAGAAGATGAAGAACTTGCCTTTAGGAGGTGCAAAAACACCTTTCCGTCTAACATACAAAACGAAATGGTGAATTTATGTGACTAAAATCACAATACGGTACATCCCGGGTTATTAGATACCTGGCTTACAATATTTTAATGATAACACATGGAATACAATTCTTTTTCAGACCTTTGTAATGATATTTTCTTCACCATATAACATCAATAACAAATTATATCCCATGCCCCAAAATTTACAACATTTAAACTTTGCTGGTTTGATATCGGTTTGCCTTCTCCCTTCCTCTCTGCATCCACCCATAAACTCCACTGTACCAGCTCAAGTCACATCTCACCAAAGGTTCCAGGTGTTTAGAACACTAATTACTATAGTTTTCTATTCCTTGCCAGATGACAAATTTACCATCCACCTTGTTTTAGCCAGGAATGTACTCTATATCTAACACTAAGTAATTGTGTAACCGTATGCTGAGGTATACCTTTTATCCAACTTGCTGTCTATGAAATCTTGAGTCTGGTTGGCTGAGGTGCGTGCGGAAAACATGAGGAAGTGTGTGACATATTGAGGATGCATGTTCTTCAACAGCTTGTCAGACAAGGCGAGGGTCTTTCCTGTCCCGGTGGGCCCGATGCAAAGCAACTGAAGTCAAATGATTAAAAATATTAACAGTTAAGTGAGAGAAAAACCTCCACAGAAAAAAAGTTGTATGTAGTGTATTATAGTTAACACAGTATAAAAACATGCGTGATTATTTAAATCTCAGTGAGCGACAATTTTGCTACATGTTGTCAACTTAAAACTACATCAAAATCTCTGAGGGATGACGAAATCATTAATGCAAACAATTCATGACTAAAGAGGACATGTCATTGGTTGCTACAAGAGCCTGAAAAGTCTGAAATAGTTTTCCTGTAAGGATTCTTGGATTTACTCACAGGCTTCATATTGGACAGCAGCATATCCATAAGAAATGTCATTCTCACTGTGTCGGCAGTGGGGACTATGATATCGGAATAACTCGTTTCTGGAGTAATTACAACATTCTTTGCATCATTTATCCAGTTGACCCACTGCACCTTTTGGAATTAGATAATGAATATTGTTAATTGCAAGAAATTACTTGTTTTTCAAACTCTAAAGTCAGTGTAAAGTGTTTACTTTTCTTTCCTTTTTATCTTCTTCCTCTGCATTCCAGCGACTTATTCCTGCATCATCTATCCTGTAGTCATAGACAAGGCCTTCTTCTGGGAAACATAAATTAATCTGAAGTAAAAAGATTTATATTCAGTCTGTTCATTTTGAGTCTATTGATGCGAAACAAGAAATGTGTCTGTGATGCGACCTTTTCCTCTGCCATCTTTTTCCTGAGCCAGGCACTAAAGCGATGGCCACTAGGTCCATCTCCTGTGGCGCCGACACTCCATATCAGAGAGAAAATAAACCACGGTTCAATCAACTCCTTCACACGGTCTAGTTTGTTTTTGGGTGGTGGTTTGTCGTCCTAAGAGGTGAGCCAGGATTTGTGATTGATGTGTTGTTTTAATATCAAGTATGATTTCTATATACAAACCTCATTAAATTTGAATGGTGCAAAGAAGCAGTCCATAAGTTTTAAAAGGCTACAGGTCAGATTGCTGTCGAGCGATGTGATGACCTCCTTTACTGATGCGCGGACAAAATTGACAGCGTCCTATGTGGATATTAAAAAGAAAAAAACCCATGCTGTACATAAAGTCCACACCCTTTTTGTTATTTTCTTTTTTTCTTACCTGTAGGAACTGCTCAAACAAGGAACTGAGTTGCTGAGTAAACGGTTTCATGATTTTGGGAACTTGCCTGAGCCAACACTCTGTAAAGGGAACAAGACCCAAAATACTTGGCTCCAGGTAGATCATACCACAGCGGGACACCGTAGCCGGAGAAGCCACTGCCAAATCTTGCACCTCAAACATCATTGTCATGCACTGAAAAGAAGAAAAATGAGAAGTGTTATTTATTATTATCACTATTTTTAAAATTGGGAATAATAAATTGTGGTTTTAAGGTAAAATGTTGCCGCAAGCAGCTGGCGTTGTGGGCACTATCATTAGCTGCAAGTAACACGGACACTAGCGTTAGCTAGGTTAGACAGAAAACCAACAGACAAGGAAAAGGATAACAAGCAGAATCAGTCATGTCACTGCTGTCAATATCAGAATTATGTATGGAGAAGTATTTTTCAAAATAGGATTGTTACTTAAGAAGGTCCTTGCATGCAGGAAGATATTTCATGGCATGCTATTTTAGGATTTTTAATGCACTTATGTAATTCCCATAGTGTTTTATAATTCTCATCTTGGTCATACAGTATTCTGCATGTGAGTGCATGGATGTAAGGGTGTTTAAGCTTCCTGGACCCCCAACGGCTTTGAAACTCGGCACAGGTTTGTCCAATGACTCCAAATTCCACACACTTGTCCATAGTCATCCTAGCCCTTTATATATGTCTATCTGGACAAACATACTTGGTCAGGTCATTGACAAATTCATTTCCACCATTTCGCCAGATTCGTTTGTGTTTGGTTCTTTATTACTTTGCTCCTCGCATTTTCTAGTCCCAGGTTTGGCCTTGTTTCTGATTTCTTGTTTGGGCGTTTCGTTAGTTGGTTTGTGCCCACTTGTTTGTTTGGTACTTTGGTCCTGTTTTTTTAATTTTTCATGGAATGCTTTTGTAAATCCAACCATAAGGCAGATATGACCTTGGGCTTAAGATTAATAGAATTGCTTTGATGGATCCATGTTTACGACATGTAAATAAAATAAGAATTATAACAACATAAAATATTAGCTAAAAAATACCTCTGTAAGTTTGATGATTTCTCCAGAACTAAGGCAAAGCTTTTTGTTGTCATCCAGTACGGTGTTCATGTTCTCAATCCAAACAGCATCTACCGGACCATCGAACATGTACCACTTTTTATCATTGTCCATAACAGTTGTGCCCATGCGGATTAAAGAAGAGAGGATGCCATCTGTCCTACATGTGAAAGAAAGTCACTTCTCACATGTGTGGTATATTGAAATTATTTCAAACACTCACTTACCACTCATGAGTGAGCAAGTCATATTCCCCATAAAGTTGACCCATAGTAATGGATTTGGGGTTGAGAACATATGTCTGAACGGACTCATACAGATCACCGCTGACAGACGGCTGACCCTTTAGGGCTGTTATTGCCGCACCAAGAACTTCGTAGCACTAAAATGAGACTTAATAATTACGCTTACCTCCAGGGTGTCAAAAACTGGACACAATGTAAAGACTTACCTTGGTCTTACCCGATCCAGATGGCCCCACTAACATCAGGCCATGTCTAACCACAGTGGTCTCATAAAGTTGAATACACTTACCAATGTATTCTGCAATCAAAGACGACAAAGTTCTCACACTGGAGGTTTGAACACGACACAGGAATAGACCAGATACAACTAACCATCAACATCTTTGAGGTTCATCTTAAAACATATATTACGCATAGATTCCTCAAGCGTGCCATAGTCGATGGGCTCCTGTTTTGTCTTAGGGAAAAGGTCGGACACAATGCCATTGAATAGCTTCAGGTCATCTCGTAAAAATTTCGGCACGTTGACATCTTTAATTGCTCTCAGGCAGATCAGCTCCTGTGAGTTTGCAGGATTGTTAGGGAGTAGTGGTATTTGACACACGTAAAGTAAAATAATGGAGGAAAAACCTCATTCATGTTGGGATTTTCTCGCTTTAGATTTCCAGCAGCTGAGATGACAGACTTCACAGACCTCATCCCAAAATCATAATGATCCTGTGCGTAGAAGGAAATTGTTCATTGGATTAAATTGCACATGTTTGACATGAATAATATATATAAGGTAAAACATTTATATATATGTTATATTATTTTGTTGAAAAAATATATAGACCAAGAGCATTTTTTTGTGCAAGCGTCCGGTGGTATGTACACTGCAGTAATGATCACGGCTGCCAACTCTCCCGGCAGGAAAAAAGGGTCACTCCTGATGAGGTGAGTGGATTGCTCAGGGCTGTTAACCCCAGGAAAGCCACTGGCCCTGAGTGATGAAAGACTGTGCTGACCAACTAGTCCAGGTCTTCACAGACATTTTCAAAACAAATCACTGGAACAATCAATTATCTTGGTTAGTTAAAATACGCCACCATTATCCCTGTCCCCAAAAAGTCACCCACAACCAGCCATAGCACTTACCCCTGTCATATTAAAGTGCTTTGAGAAACTGGTTGTTCGCCACATCAAAACCTGTCTGCCCCTCAACCTAAACCCATGCAATAACCACTACTCTCCACTGAGCGCTGAGTCACTTGAAGATATGAGAGAGCTATGTTAGAATGGACTTCATTGACTACAGCTCAGCGTTTAACTCCATCATACCAGACATTCTGATCCCAAAGCTTGCCACATAGGGGCTTCCATCATCAACCTGCTTCATAGATGGAGGAATTTTCAATCAACCGGCCGCATCAGGTGAAATTAGGCTGCCTACTTTAATCTGCCCACACCCTCGGCGCTGTCTCGACATAGGGCTTTGTGCTGAGCCCACTCTTGTACTCCCTCTACACATATGAGTGCAGCCCTAACTACCCAGAAAACATCATCGTCGAATTTGCTTACGACACAACGGTAACAGGGGAGAACGAGGAGGCCTACAGGGATGAGGTCATGAACATGGAGAGGTGGTATACAACTATCAAACTAGCACTTAACATCTCCATGGCGAAGGACTTCAAGAGAAACAGGCTACCCTTGCCCCCATGTATGTCAAAGGTGAATGTGTGGAACGACTGCAGTAATCTAAATTCCTAGGGGTCCATTTTTATGTGGACTTATCCTGGACAACCAACACGAAAGAATCTGAGACAAAAAGATTGTTGGAGTCTGACATGCCTCCCACCACCAGAGGGCCTTAACTGGAAATTTGAACTGGACACAGGGATGTCCAAATATGAGACACCTATGCACAATCATCCCGAACCCTGTAATCTCAGCTGGGTCATTGAGATTTTTTTAGTTCTCCTGTCATCCTCCTTGTGTCATTTTTAACACCACACTATGTTTGCTTATTTCTAGTTCCTTTGCTACTTGTATTTTCCGGTTCCAGGTTTTGGTATTTTGTTAGTTGTCTTGAGCCCACTCTGTTTATTTGATTTTGGTCATAAATACCATTCTTGTTTTGAGCACTTCTGCCTGCAGTTCCTGCTTCCCCTATATGTGTTCATCCACACGCCAAAACATATTATTCAAATTATTCTCAATGCCAGGGCTGGTTTGTCATTTGCTGTGGTAGTTGCTCGGGTAACAACATCTATCTTGATGCTCACTCTACAAATATGATTTCATTCTGCTGCTTAACTAAACGCATACTCCAGAAAAACAATATAAATCAGGCTTAGACTCGTGGATGCACATGAATATATATTCATTCACTCATTATCTGCACCGCTTATCCTGAGTAGGGTCACAGGGGAGCTGGAGCCCATCCCAGCTATCTTGAAAGGACAGTGTGTACTCTTTATTGTGGTACAAAAACAATTACATTCAGTAAAAAAGAAACCATTGTTTTCAAAACTAGGCAAAAAAACATGAACTATCATCCCAATGTTATTAAAAAAAAACATAGGTTAAGATAGTATCCATACCTAGTAGTATGTTTGTCTGGCATTTATGCTATGCAGGGATCATTTGGCGCTGTTTTTCCTTTGCATTAGAAAACAGTGCCCTTTAGTGGTCAAATACTACACACTGGGGCTTAAAAAATCCTGCTTACTGACATTACCTGACACAGGCTTCATCTATATTTTTTAGAAATATTTCTTTAGTCATAAGTCCTATGTCCTTACCTGAGAGCTAAGTTGTTCTGAGGAGAGTGTGAAAGTGCTGGTTATTTTCTGAGAGAGAACTTTGGCGTCACTGAACCCAAACGAGTACAGTGAAATCTCAGCAATCATGGCAAAGTTAGGCACCATCATGGCCACAGGACGGAAAAGGGCCTGTAAATACAGAACACGGGTACATTTAAGCTTTTTTACAGATTTCACACTTTCATTTCAAATTCAACATGGATATCAAACCTTAAGATTGTCGGGCAACTCTGTACGGCCGGCATAGCCAGGATTCATGGTGATGAAGACAGCACAAGAAGGAACGAGTGGAATTTCAGAACCTTCAAAAACAAACCTCTCTGCCTGGATACAAAAATAATTTGCTGCTGATTATTATCATTTGTGAACAATTCTGTCTAATCATGCTTCAAATCACCCTTTGCTGTTGAGCCTTTTGTATGGTGGTGATCTGTTGAGCCACCACAGACAACACCTCCACATCGATACGATTGAACTCATCAAAACAAGCCCAAGCACCGGAGCTGTGATTAAAACTTGTTTAATATTCAAAGCCAAGACCACTTGATATACATAAAGGTGTTTCAAGTTAGTTTGAGAATTAGATTTTTTTTTTAAAGCTTCACCAAAAGAGCAGCAATAGTGACTTTTGTTTTGGGCGACCCACCAACCTTTTTGGCACATTTCATAAATATTTTAATAACAGACAACATCTACCTGGCCAAACCTTTAAGGAACTTTCCCATTGCCATAAAATCCAACTGGTCAGAGCAGTTGAATACGACTGTCTGGATGGCAAGAGCCTTTCCCAGATCTTTAGTCGTTTCTGTTTTTCCTGTGCCTGCTGGACCTGCAGGAGCTCCCCCAAACTTGAGGTGAAGGGCACCTGTCAGGGTTAGGTAGCACCTGAAAGGAATAAAAATGAGTGAAATGATTAAAATCTCAAGAAAAGTTAAGAAAAAAAAATCTATAAAGAAAAGGCTGTTGGTAAAAAGTGTACTTGTCTGTGAGTGGCGTGATGACAAGCCGACCAGAGTTCCCAAGGTATTCATATCCATACAAAAATTCTGCATTCACAGCTCGGATATAGAGGTCTTCCCTAGTCCAGTAATATCTAAAAAATATGCACACATTAGAAACTGTGGCACTGTGTTGATCAGTGAATCGCTTGAACGCCAAACCTGAGTTGACTAATCCACTCAAAGTCATTGACGCTTAACACTCCCAGATCTACTAGTTTGCCTGCCACATCTTTAGCGTGCACCTCAATGACGATGAGGGCGGACAGCACGGCTCGTTGCATTTTGGAGACACCACTTCTCACCAGGTGAACCAAGTTACCCAGCTGCACAAAAAGAAAAAAATACTAAGCCCATCTGGTATACAGACTTATAAAATTCTTCACCTGTTTTTGCAGTTGAGGAAAGAGACGGTCGGCCAAGTCTTTCAGCTCCAAAGCCTCGGACACCTCTGCGGTCCAGTAGACCTGACAGCCGGCTATTACCACTTGCCCGGGCCATGATAAAACCCACTCTTCGCGAGGTTTCTGAAACACCAAGAAAGCCCAATAAACACACCGAACAAGATTTAAATCTTCAAAGAACAACTTACAAACTGACCTCAGGGTAGACTTTGAGCGAACGATCAATATAATCCCTGACTGTGGCCGTCATTGATCTTTCGACCAACCTCAGCCAGTCTTCCACATTTCCAGTGGGCATAACAGTCTTGGCCAACTCTACCTCCTCTCCTTCGCCAGAGTACATATGTGTGATCAGCAGATCCGGCTGGAATTTAAGCTGAGGAGACAACAGGTAAGCTGTAGACCATGTTCGAATAAATGAACCAGTTTTGATTGAAAGATCAAGGAACCAACCCTTGCAATATTCTCAAAACATTTGCGAAGGTGGGGCTGTACAGCAGTAGCATCTTTGGTCTGAGACAGAATCTCCAGAAGCTCATCATCGGACAGAAAGTAGAACCTGTGAAAAAAATTTTAAACTTTTATCAATCACAAATCCATTTGAAAAACACTTCAAGAATCCTTATGTGCTTAATACTCAAGCGAAGTTTCTTTTGTGCCTTTTGAGAAGTCAATATTTACCTGGGGAAGGCATTTCGTTTGATCTCCAGGTATTCGCTGAGGCCCTTTTGTACCTGTTCTAAAAGTACGTTGCACTTTTTCAATTTGTCCAGCAAGTGAGGACCAGGGCAGTAATCAATTATCTGGAGATGAATAAGAACAGACAATAATATATTTTTTTAAGTTTTATAAAAATCTTTTGTCATCAAAGAGGATCAATACAATTTTCTTCGTAATGATACCAGTACTTAACTCCTGAATAGCAACAAACCAAGTACTGATAGAAAGATGTACTCTTAATTTATTATTAATTTATTAATTTTAGAGAGCAGAAAAAACAAATAAAACCGATAACTTGAAGAAATCGGGCATCTTTCTATTGCTAGTGTTTAATGTAAGTGTTGTCTGAAAAAGTTGTTACGAGAACGCGCACTTGACGAAAATGGATCGTGATTGTTTATTTAGGAATCATAAATAAACCCTTCCATCACGTTTAACGTTTTAAACGTCTTAAAATCCTCTCCAAATTTGGACAAGGCAATTGTCCGAAACTTCAAGTTAGGCAAGCTTCCTCAGGACATTTACAAAACACAACATGTTTTCCTGATGTGTCCTGATTTGTCGAAGGTAAATTATGTTTTCTCCAAAATGGGAGCAACCGCGGATCACACGTCACCTTCCTTCTATTCAGACTGACCTTTGGGTTATCGTAAGCACCTTTCATGATTCTCTTCCATATTTCCTCCATTTGTTGATATCTCATTCCTTCAACAGGCAGTTGTTCATTAATATCATCAGAGCTGAAGATAGGCTCCAAGTAGAGCCAAGAACCCTGACATAAAAGCCATTCCTCCAGCACATCCTGAAAGCGTACAAGACGGCAGTAGAGTAACATGAGTAGGTCGTGATTGACCTAGCAATTTAACAGGATTTGCATGTTTACTTGAGTTGTTCTGAGTTTGCCTTCCCACTTGTTGATTTCGGCTTCAAACGCCTTTTTGTAGGGGGAGAAGGACATACTTTGTGTCATGACGATATGGTCATCCAGCAGCTGTAATGCTTCATCGGGACTCTTCAAGATGTAAGTGCCGGTCTCCTTGTAAGCCATAAGCTCAAAGAGAATTCCGCTCCATTCATTTTTCATCTTATACAGGGCCTAGGTTAAAAAAAACGTTAATTAGTCACATGCGTTTCAATGTTTTTCATCCATTACTAGCAGTATCAAACACAGGGGTCGGCAAACTACAAACCACAGGCCATATACAACCCACTCGGGTGTTTAATCCAGCATGGTGAACAAAGAGTTGAAACAAAGTACTCCAAAGAAAGAATTGTGTTGTTTTGGTATCACTTTTGTAACCAGTGTCCCTTAGCGTCCATCTCCTCCATATAACTGTATTTCCAATTAAAAACATTGTGTACATTGAAATAATGTAATGTAAATATTATTTTGAATATTTTTTTTTCAAGTGTGCATTTTTCTGTATTTGCAAATGTTGATATCTTGCATATATTTAACCAATATATTTATCAAATGCCATGTAAAAGAAAAAACTTTTAAATGTTTTGTTTTTTATTGCATATTAAATAACCCTGTGCTTGAAATGCAGGCATGATATACGTCTTTGTTTGACTGCCTGGTGTTTTAAAACCAATTTGATAAAATGGTCAATTTATAAACTCATATAAGATGAAATATAAATATAACGTGTAAATGACTGCATGTATATTCATTAATACATACATATTGGAAAAAAAATATCACTTGTTTCCTCATGCATTGCCAAGGTTTGGGATTGACAATGTATTGGCAGGTATAAACAAATCTAATTAATATTTTTTTTCTTCCTGGCCAAGCCACTCTGCAAACATTTTTAACTCAATGAGAAACTCCAAAGGTTTGCCCACCCCTGTTGTCAACTAAGATAACAAAATTACCTGTTCAATGGTATATTCTTTCCCAGCTGTCTCAGCCACCTGCGCTATGACATCCATGTGGTTCTGCAAACCAATTTCCAAGCAGCGGGACAACGTAAGTTTGGCTTTTGGGACAACTTTTATCCCAATGGTGTCTGAAAGTGACTCCCAGTGGTGCATTCTCATCCCTGGGTTCCTCAAACCCTGAACCAGGGGAACATAAGGACGGAACTCCTCAATCTTAGAGCGAATTAGAGATGCCACCATTTTGAGATCTAGTAAAAAAATGTTTACATCAGTTTCAACCACACGTCATCAACCTCAGAAACAACATTTAATCACCAAAACAAGCATGTCATCCATTTCTAAACAAGCATGGAGGTTACTCACCGGGGTTGTCCTTGAACTGTTTGCTACATTTATTCATAGTATCCAGAGCGCCTGTCACATTGCGCTCAAGCAGCTCAGGATCAATGGAAGTCAGTGGATCATTAAGCCAGCTCTCATGCCGATTGATCCAATCGTAGGTAGTGGTCCAGAGATCATAGTATGGCTGGAATGTCTTTGCCATTTTGTGCAGACGGTCATACTGAATCAAGCCAGATGATGTGGACTATTATATTGCAGATTCCACAATTCCATGGGCAATATACATGTTGCTTGACTCACATTTGTGACAGGATTACCAAATAAGCGTTCTCTGGTGTTGTAGGTTTGCGCCAAACCCTGGCATTCTTTTAGTTCTTTACTAGCGCGCCTCACGTCATTAGCCATCTCACTGGCATGATCGACGTCCGCTAAACCCTTGAACTTTCCAACCATAAGCTGGAAAGACAGAAGAGAATACTTGCAAAATAAATATTACTTGAAGATATGTCAGACAGCAATTTCAGGCAAGTCACTAGCCACTAGTGTTCAATTTTGCAATCAACCGCTACATTAACAGAATGCAAAATACTTAATCTAACAGTTCTCTCCACAATTTTAAAAGCAAATCGTTGACCAAACCTCAACCGCTTCAATGCGCTGCTCAAAGACGTCCTGATCTACAACCTGGATCTTCTTGAAGCGCTCCTCTTCTTCAACAAGATGGAGGGTCACTTCCTCAATCTGACGAAGTATTTTTTGGGGCCACTCGATAGCTCGCCACCTGAGATTTAATATATTCCCATATTAATCATTGAAATTTTTATTTGTAGAATGGACCATCCATCCATTGTCTTCCACTTATCCGGGGTGGGGTCGCGGGGGCAGCAGCCTTAAGAGGGAAGCCCAGACGTCCCTATCCCCAGCCACTTCCTCCAGCTCATCCGACGGGATCCCGAGGCGTTCCCAGGCCAGCCTGGAGACACAGTCTCTCCAGCATGTCATGGGTTTCCCCCGGGGCCTCCTGCCGGTGGGACATGCCCGGAACACCTCTTGAGGGAGGCGTCCGGGAGGCATCCTTATCAGATGCCCGAGCGACCTCAACTGGCTCCTCTCAATGCGGAGGAGCAGTGGCTCTACACAGAGTCTCTCCCGGATGACTGAGCTTCTCACCTTATCTCTAAGGGAGAGCCCAGACACCCTGTGGAGGAAACTCATTTCATTTACTTGTATCCGGGATCGTGTTCTTTCGGTCATAACCCGCAGTTCATGACCATAGGTGAGGTTAGGAACGTAGATCGACTGGTAGATCGAAAGCTTTGCCTTTCGGCTCAGCTCCCTCTTTACCACGACGGACCGACCCATCTGTCGATCTCTCTATCCATCCTACCCCTACTTGTGAACAAGACCCCAAAATACCTGAATTCCTCCACTTGGGGCAAGATCTCATCCCCAACCTGGAGGGAGCATGCCACCCTTTTCCGGCTGAGTACCAGGGTCTTGGACTTAGAGGTGCTGATCCTCATCCCGGCCGCTTCACACACAGCTGCGAATCGCTCCAGAGAGAGCTGAAGATCACAGCCCGAGGAGGCCAACAGCACCACATCAACTGGAAAAAGCAGTGATGCAATGCTAAGGCCGCTAAACTGGACTCCATCCCCACCAAGGCTGCGCCTAGAAATTCTGTCCATAAATGTTATGAACAGAATCGGTGACAAAGTGCAGCCAACCCTCACCGGGAACGAATCCCACTTACTGCCGGCAATGCAGACCAGACTCTGGCACCGGGAATACAGGGACTGCACAGCCCAGATAAGACTGTGCGGTGGGAACATCCAGAGCCTTAATGAACTCCAGGTGGATCTCATCGACCTCTTAATGTGTTGGTCAGGTCAGGGGTTCTGAATTTGTATACAATGTGACCATTGATTTTTGCAATCCGGAGATGGAATAAGAGCTTGCTCTGTCCACTCCACGCATCCGGGAACGGTGCATTCGCAATGATCGCAGCAAGGCTTTAAGGCTAGGACCTTAGCTTGGCCTTTTGGCTGAGAGTAAGAGTCCAGGCTCCTTGGCTTTGTAGCGTATTATGAACTGACCGATAACGGATAATGGATAATTAATAAAGAAAATAGAACAATAACCCTTAAAAAATCCTCCCCCCCCTCCTGGGGCCTTGCCGCAGAGGAGCATTTTGACCAGCTCAGTGACTTCAACCCCAGAGATATAAGAGCCGAACTCAGAGTCCTCCGGCTCCACTTATCCAGAGGAATACAAGTCGGTGGGATTGAGGAGGTCTTCGAAGTACTCTTCCCACCAATACACAACGTCCCGGGTCGAGGTCAGCAGCGCACCATCGCCACTACACACAGTGTCGATGGCACACCGCTTCCCCCCCTAAGACGCCGAAAGGTGGACCAGAATTTTCTCAAGCCGTTCGGTAGTTGCCTTTCATGGCCTAGCCAAACTCCTCCCATGCCCGAGTTTTTGCCTCGGCAACGGCCGAAGCCGCATTCCACTTGGCCAGCCAATACATGACAGCTGCTTTCAGAGTCCCACAGGCCAGGAAGGCCCGATAAGACTTTTTCTTCAGCTTGACGACATCCCTTGCCGCCGGTGACCACCAACGGGTCTGAGGGTTGTCGCCGCGGCAGGCACCGACTACCTTACCGATCAGCAGCCTCGACAATGGAACATTGGCGCAGAACATGGTCCACTCGGACTCAATGTCCCCCGCCTCCCTCGGGACATGGGCAAAGTTCTGCCGGAGGTGTTAATTGAAACTTCTTCTGACAGGAGATTCTGCTAGCCGTTCCCAACAGACCCTCACAAGACGTTTGGGTCTGCCGGGTAAGACCGGCATTTTCCCCCACCACCGGAGCCAACTCAACACCAGGTAGTGATCACTTGACAGCTCCGCCCCTCTCTTCACCCGAGTGTCCAGAACATGCAGCCGCAAGTCCGACGAAACGACAACAAAGTCAATCATCGAACTCCGGCTTAGGGTGTCCTGGTGCCAAGTGCACATATGGACACCCTTATGTCTGAACATGGTGTTCGTTATGGACAAACCATGACAGGCACAAAAGTCCAATAACGATACACCACTCGGGTTTAGGTCAGGGGGGTCGTTCTTCCCAATTACGCCCATCCAGGTCTCACTGTCATTGCCCACGTGAGCGTTGAAGTCTCCCAGCAATATGAGGGAGTCCCCCAGGGGGCGCGCTCTCAAGTACACCCTCCTAAGACTCCAAGAAGGGTGGGTACTCTGAACTGCTATTTGGTGCATAAGCACAAACAGTCACTTTTACGATGTTTAGGTTGTTTCTAAAATCAGACATATTTTTCTAGGGTTGTACATACCATGATTCTGAGTATGACTCTTAAAAACATGTTCTTTTTTTGGCTTGTTACAGTATTTCAATCAATAATAAAACATGAATAAATCAATCAATAAATAAATAAATAAAAGAGGGTTTTATCTGTCCAAATAACCCAAATAGTCCACTCTTGACCAAAAATGGGATATTTTTTACCCCAATCTATAAAGAGAGCGCCTCCTGAAACGGGGAAAAACGTGTGCAACATAAAATACATTGGAAAGACACTTTTTTTAGGACATTTTAAGGTAAGCATACTTACCTTTTGGCAAAATCTTCATTCGATAAACTGTAGAAAAATTCTTCAAATAGTTCATACTCTACTAAAATTTTTCCAACACGCTCCTGAGGAAAAAGAAAAAAAAGGTTCTAATGAAGTGGACTTGATGGGATAAATAAATGTGGGATGAAAGCGTGTGCGTGTCAGGGTTGCCGTGCCGCCCAGTTGGTCCCGGCCGGGTGACGCCGGATTCTGTTGCGGTTGCCACAGCGCCCAATTGGCCCTGCCCAGGGACACCGGCTGAGACGTATTGACTGATTGCTTCTTGGCAGTACTTAAACGCGCTCCTTTGAGCTGTTAGTTGTCTGAGCGTCTGTGATACTTCTGTGAAACTCCTGAAAGACTCCTGTTAAACTCTGTGAAATGCCTAGTCTGTGAATTTGCCTGCGTTTGATCCTGTTTTGTTTTTTGGCCTGGTTTGTTTGATTTTTACCATGCTTTTGTTTGGAATTCAATCCACTTCTGCGACCACCTATCCCCGGATCGAGTGTGCGCGCATTCGTCCTCTCCCCAATAAATTGTGAGTACGTTACGCCAGTGGGTTCTAAATTCTGTTTCTTGCCCTGGTCCGTGCGTATTTCGTACTTTGCAACTCTTGAGCTGGTCAGGGATTTGTTTCATCCATTCTCTCTTCTCTGTCAGATCCTCAATGGAATTGGAACGTTCGCCTAGCGTGTGAGCAATGGTGTTGAAGTCATCGCATTCCTGGAAAGCAATAGAAGGAATTAAATTCAGTCCAAAATGCCAAACATTTTAGAAAAATGACATACATCATCCATCTGCCTTCTTAGTTTGTCAGCATGGTGCTCCAAAGTCGCAATAGCTAAATCCTTCTTTTTGTTGACGAGGGACTGACGTACTCCCTCGACATGAACAATAAATGCACCGATGATTATGGAGGATGGCAGAGAGTTTTGGAGCATTTCTTTATCTTTAAAATGCTTTTCCACTTCTAACCTTACTGCCTTGCCTGTCTTCTCCTCATCGCCACTGACCCTGTAAAGACAGAGGATTTTTGGGGTGTGATGAATGTGTTTCATAGAAACGCACACTTACATGAAGTGGTCTTCGATTTTAAGGCTGTACAGCTCAACGAATTTGTTATACTCTGCTGAATAAGCCTTGAGAGGTAAGATAGCTTTCTTGAGAGCCAAGCAAATTTTTTCTCTCAGTTGTGATACTTTTGGCTCGCAAAGATGCACTGAGTCCAGCACAGGATCGTCACCAAATAACAGCCTCTTCATTATAAACTGGAACAGACAAAATACAGCCATTCTTTTTACACACGAAAAATGTAGATATTGTACTTATGGTAGACTTTCTGTGTAAAAAAATTTGGTTTCACCTTATCAAGCATTGGTATATTGTGTGTGACTAGTATGCCCTCGTCAAATAGGTTCAAAATAGATGCCTCAAAATTGTCCAAATTTGTACTGTAAAATACACCCGACTCATTCATATTCAAATCCACAAGGAATAAAGGCTTGTTCTTTGGCCTGCATGAAAACAAAGACACATGAAATAACAAAACAATCAATCAATCAATGAATCAATCTGTATCCAAGAAAGTTTTTTTATATAAATGAGAGCTAAATACATCATGCAATATTAACTTAATGGCAAATAAAAAAATTATTCTGAAAATTCATTCACTGCCATTGACGGCTTTAGATGTCAATGATCTGTACAGACTAAGCTGCGTTTGACAGTTACAGAATGCAAATATTAAGTATTGACATTTCAATATTACAGCTGGCTTAACATGCACAACACCTCAAAATTGCTCAAATAAAGGTGGAGTTTGTGATTTGAAAACTTAAAGCAGCAATCTTGACCTTAAGCCAAGAGATGGTCGCAGAGTAACACATAATTTGCGTGCAAGTACATGGCACTTCTTAGACACGCTCAGATACTCTTCTTTTTTCATCTTTTTGGGGGTTTGTTCCGTTCCAAACAGGTCTGATGAAATTCATATAAAAGCAGATAGGCGCAATAGAAAATAAAGCTCAGAACACATCTGAGAAAATATTTACCTTTCAACTTTTTAAGGACACCTCAAACTACGCAACCCACCTTTAAACTGTGATTTGGTAAGGAGAATTAAAATGCTGCCTCACTTTACGAACACCTCTGTCCTCGACCAAAATGACCACTGACCAAAATTTTCAAGATAAACTTGCCTTCGCTTTCGACCGAATTTTAGTGCCTTGTGGGTGTTGACTCTTCGGAACTGTGTTCTTACTCATCCAGGATCCAACATGAACAGACCTATGACCAGCCCTCTATTAAGTTTTTCTTACTTGGTGCTTTTTGGGGGTTTTCAAACGCATCATTATGTCTCCCAAAAACAGCTGAGAAATGGAAGGCAACAAGGAAGAAAGACTATACTACTAGTGAATTGGGGGAAAAAAAGAGATAATAAGAAAACAGGACATTTATGATCCGTGTCTAATCTCGCTAACCAGTTACTATTATGGCAAAGAATGATTAAAAAAATGTTTAAAATCAAAGTATGATTATTACTTATTTTTAATTTATATACTGTATATCATTATTATATACATATTTAGGGGTAAATTGCTGGTAAGATACACCTTTCATTGGAAAAAGTAGATTTTTCACACAGGCTAGAGTGGATTAATGAGTTTATCATTAAGTTTAAAAGCTGAGGCACCACTGAGAAGAATCCTTGCAATCCCTTACTTGTAGGGGCTATTGATGTAGTCATCACCCCACACTAAGTCATCGGGGCATGAAAGCACACTGCAGCATGCATCCAAAATCAGCTTGCTCAGGCAGAATAGTGAATCCTCCACAAGGTTGCGAAGTGTGTCCTGCAGGTTGTAGTGCACCACAGCCAACAGTTTGTTCAGCTTGGAAACTTTGTGCATACCCCAGTGAGTCTCGTTCATGTTGTAAGCGCCTTTGCCGATCGTTTCGAGGTTGTGTCGGAGGCTGTAAGTCACTGTGACCATCCAGGCCTCCCGGAGAAATAAACTAATCTGAATGAAAGTGAAAGAAAAAAATCCATATTCCACAGGTAAGAATGCTGTGATTAGAAAAGTCAAAGAACATTGAAAAATATTGTATTCAAGAACAACTGTTTTGTACCTGAGTTTGCATTTGAGTCTGGTTATGTTCAAACTCCTCCAGTCGGAGAGGCTTGGTCAAAGAGACATTGAATAGTTTCATGGTAGCCAGTTTGTTGCACTCCGATCTTATTTCCGATAATGTGCAGATAACTTTCGGTTCTGTCAACATGGACTTAGTAAAAAAAGCAGCTTGGTTTTTCTTGTAGTCAAAGGCAGGAACTTTTACACACCCTGAACAAGAAAGAAGACATTTGATAAGAAAAGCTAAATATCAGTCAAAATATGAATGAAACAAATTGCACTTGTACCGTTGCGTGGTACGCGCTCGTGTTCCTTTTGTGGGACCATGATGTGTGAAAACTCCTGCGGGTGACTTATCACACTTTTATCCAAGATGAAACGATTCATTGTGCGGTCATAATCCAACTTGACCTCTTTGGACAGGCCGTCCACACAATCTCTGACACTGCGTAAAAAGTCAACCCAATCATTTTATTTAACCCTCATGTTGTGTTAGGAAATGGCCCCGCTAACCGTTGTTAGCTGGTCAATTTTGACCCTGGCTCTGACTCAGTCCTGACCAATGTTCCCTCCAATCTTCCACGGGTCTGAGCGTTCACACAAAGTCGGTGAGCAACGCTTGAAACAACAGTGAGCAACAGCAATCCAAAGTGTGGCAAATAAATCATTATCAAACATGTCCAAAACTTGACATTTTGCTGAGTTTTCGGCAATGCAAAATTATTTTTCACTTTTGAATGAATTGCCTAATGTACTATTGCAAAGGTTGTTCGGCCTACAAATGTCATTTGTTTTTACAATTCTTTCACAAGATTTCCTTTTTTTTTCCCTGGCATCTTTTGTCGCATGATACTAACATTTTTGGGGGCTAATTTAGTCGGTTGCACGATACACAACTGTATTTAATTAAAACAATTTTAGGGGAAGTACAATGTTGGCAAGAAGATTGACTTGATATAATTGGAAATTATTTGAATGCAACACAAACTTTTTCTTCTTTTTCCCTGTTTTTTTGTACTTTTTAAAAAATTCCTTAAAAAACTTTATTTTTTCCAAGCTGTTACTTTTTTCTTTTTGTTCTATATTTACTTTTTTTCCTTTGTTTCTTTCTTTTCTTTTTTTCAGTTTTTTTTCCGAAATTTTCCTTCTTTTTTTTTCTCTTCCTTTTTGTCAGCGTTTCACTCCTTTTTCATTTTGCTATTTTTCTCTTTTTTGTTCTATTCCTCCCCCATTCCTTTAAGTCATTTTGTGCATAATTTTACATATTATTTGGTCATGTTGGGATTAAAGAAGCAAAAACAACTTGAAGAGCCGTCTAGGACCCGAAAGAGCCGGTTCCTTTTAGTGAGGCGAGCCGAAGAAGCCGGTTCTTGAAAAACTCTACTAACTTTACTCAACTTGGTTGTACTTCGACATTAACTTAAAAATACGGCATTTATAACACAACATCAGGGGAACCCGTGTATTTTTACCTTCATGCACTGTAACTTTGACTTAATCCGCTTCTTAATTAGCAATTTCAAGCCCTGATTTTTGTGAGCTGGCTAGATTTCCTTGTGCGCGGAAAAGCTCTGGGCAGTGCGCAATTGCGCACACACGCAGCTTAGAGGGAACATTGGTCCTGACCACCAAAAAGAAAGGAGTATTGCTTAATATATTTAATACAACATCCTAACAAACATTGTATTCATCCATAACCATCTATTACCATTGCATTTTGATTTTATGGCCCCGGAGACACATTCGTTATTACATTTGACAACCTTGCAGCGGGTCACTGGAAACTATGACAACAGAAGGGTTCAAAAATGAAACAACGTTCCTTCACCATATCACCATATATTTTGTGTACATTGCGGAATTTCGGCATCACTTTAAGAGCACTAGTACACTCAAACCAATTTGAGAACTGCCTGATTAAAGTAATCTGAATTAACCTTTTACTTGACTAGTGACAACAGAATGAGTCATAAACATGCCATTTGCGAGCAATCCGATCAGAAGGAAAAGCACAGGTGATATAATTTTAAAACTATATTCCGTTTATGCATTTAACTCTTCACGTTAAATAAAAATAAAAAGTCTTCATTAATGTCACAAACAAAAATCAACAAAGTCCTCTGCTTGTTTGCTCTCTCTCTAAAAGTGGGCAGCAATGCTGCGCCCCATCTGTCACGTCTGGCGCGGTTGCCATGGTGCCCAGTTAGTCCCAGCCGGGTGGCGCTGGATTCTGGCGCGGTTGCCACGGCGCCCAATTGGCCCCACCCATGGACACAGGCTGAGACGCATTGACTGATTGCTTCTTGGAGAACTTAAACGCATTCCTTTGAGCTGTGCTTTGCCTGAGCGTTTGTTAAACCCTGTGAGATTTTTGTGAACCTTCTGTGAGATTTCTGCAAGTTCTGTTTAACTCCAAGAAATGCCTAATTTGCCTGCGTTTGATCCTGTTATGTTTTTGCTCTGATCCGTTTGTTTTTTGGACAACTTTTCTTTCCCCAATAAATTGTGAGTACGTCTACGCGAATGGGTCCTTTTTTCCTGTTTCCTGCTCCGCTTCTGTTTACAAGGTGCGTTGGACCTGGCTTTCCAAAAACATAGACTTACACTATATCTGAATGAATACAACTATTACATCCACTGTATAAAGAGTGTAGCATTTTTCGTCATGGGAAATCAACCAATAACACGATGCTTTTTTCACGAGTGAGCCATTGAGTGCTTGTATCATTGTACTAGATGCTTACTGTGCTTTGCGGCATAAAAATATCTCAGGTGAAGAAAACAACAGATTCCTTGTGTTTTGCGAAATCATCCACACTGTGTGGAAATTCACTTATTACAGGTGGTTATAAAACGGATTAACCAGAAAAATCGAGAGAATACTGTAAGTAATGAAAGCGTAATCTTACATATCCAGCTTGAGACCAGACCCTGACATAGCTCGCATGGTGATCCTGTGAAGACAGTGCGGATCGATGGACGGTGTTTCATCCCAGATGGGCATGCAGTCCACGGTCAAGTTGTAGAGGATGAGGGACTCCGAGTTGGCTCTGAGGTGCATGGCAAATTGGATCCGCTGGACAAAGACACGGGGGTCTTCGGCACTAAAAAGCACCCGGATTCTGGGTATCCAGTGCCTGTTGCCTGTTTGTAAGCAGTTTACACCTCAGGAGGAAAAAAATAGTCGTGGTAAATCCAAGGCTGGGTGTGTCATAAACAAGTTACAGAATAGAAATGTACCAGGGCAATTTTTTTCCCCTTCTTTGAGGTTGCTGTTCGGGAAAACCTTTTCTACCAAGTACTGACATTTCTCCCTATTGTAGTCAAGAACACCAACTAGATGCCAGCTGTACTCTACTGATGGAGGGGGTTGGCCGTTTTCTGATAATAGAGTTACTATTAGATGTAAAAATATATGTCTTATTTCTCATAAGAATTTTTTTTTTCTTACCAAACGATACAGTGTCATCTAAAGGCAGTAGCGCTTTTGCCGGGATAGGTTTTCTGAAATGTGATCCTTCAATTTTACCCAGGACCAACCAGTCTTCTGCAGTACGGCAGTCATACTCCACATTGTCAAATATCTATGAAAGACAAAATAAATATGCCAATAACTTGAAAAAGATCCTATAAAGTCGCCGAGCTCACCTCAAGTGGAAGATAGGGAGATACAGTTAAATGTGCTTCATTGTAGTCCCAACAACGCGGCATCAACAGATTGGAATCAATTGATTTTTCTGACAGGAGCTTTTCAAAATCAATCTTCAAATATTCTCTTCGGCACCTTTGGAGAAGATGTGTTGGAATCTTTGGATAACACTGATAAGTATTGATAGAATTTGAAAAAAAAAAAACCCGAAGAAATAGCCCAAGGTGCAACTATGTATCGACTATATTCTTGAATTGTACTATCACCCTTCAACACAATGTGCTTACATGCCTCATATAGCCCAACACGGGTAGATGGGGCCAAGTATTTTTAATTTTATTTTTAATATTACAATTTTTCATGAGTTCCTGCTGTACCTCTCTTTGGTTAAATCACGTGGGCTTCTGCCAGGAACAGTTTTGTATGGCATCTGGACTTTGGGCGTATCTCCACCGCGGTTGAAGTAAGTTGTGAGTAGTTGCTTGGAGAAAGGGCCATAATAGTCCTTGTCATCAAACTTGTACTTAGCAAATGGAGACTTTGAGTCCGATTCTTTGGAAAAAAAAACAAAGGTCAACAAAAGCATTGATTAAGTATATACAAAACCAGGGTTTGGCAGGGTTACTTTAACTTGATTACTTTCAATTTCTTTTGGATTACTCCAATACCAAATATGCTAATAAAAGACAAAAGAAACTAAATATGAATACAATTACTAAATTTTGTGAACGGTTTGGGGAGTAACGGAACACATGGAACGGCAAAAATGATGTTGGCAAGCTGATTGGATTTATTTTCATTTTGTTTCTGTCGCATTTTATGTTAGTTTTGCCGGAGATCAAAGAGATCAAAGCCAGGAGAGAAAGCTTACCACGTGTTGTGAGTCATAATCTTATTCATATTTAGTTTCTTTTGTCTTTTATTAGCATATTTGGTATTGGAGTAATCCAAAAGTAATTGAAAGTTATCAAGTTAAAGTAACCCTACCCAACCCTGTACAAAACACTGGAACTGTATCCACAATAAACACATATCGTAAATGGTAAATGGAAAGCATTTATATAGTTCTTTAACCGGTCACTGATTACCTCCAAAGCGCTTTAAAATGCACATATCACTTTACGCATTCACACATACACACTCACACGTAAACATGGTTCCTACAGCTTAAGTTAAGTTAAATTTAAGACTTTTAACGACTTTTTAATGCATCAGATTTAAGACTGTCTAAAAATAAACAGAAATGAAACAAACAAAACAAAACAACAACCCTCATGAATTAGACGCAATTTTAAGCAAACATTTTTTTACCATTTAAATTTTAAATCACATTTTGATCCAGTTGAAAAACTTTTCATCCAAAAAAACAAGCACTCTCCAAAGATTTAGTCATGGAATTCAAGAAAAATAAAAAGGATGTTTACAGTACATTATGGATCCTTGATCAAAACTAGCAAATAACTACTAATCCCGAAAAACTCTTCTGCTACATTCATGAAGCATTTTTATTTTTATATTCTTTATATATTTTATATTTCTTATCATGATGCATAATAAATTACTTTTTTTTTACTCTTTTTTTTCGCTTGAACAAATATAAATCCTATTTATGTGTTTACATTTTAAAGACTTTAAAATTGGATTGAATCATTGCTGAAGTCAAAAGCGGATAGCTTGACACTACATAACCACATTAACTCAAATGTTTACTTTTTCAGCACTAAAGATTAAATTGTTGTTACATATGGAAAATTTCAAAATCTCAAGCCTAAAAGGTTTCTTACCATCTGAATTGTTGTCACTCTGAATTAAGAGTTGATCACTTTAAACTGCTTTTAAAGCTTAACTCTAACAGCACTAAATATTTAATTAAAGTTACATGTGGACATTTTCTAAGTTTGAGGCCTAAAAGGTTTCTCATCGTCAGAATCATTATCGTCGCGGAAGTCAACTGTGCTTTGATCGGCTTTGGAGCTTTAACTCAAGAGTTAACTTCACCAGCACTCAATATTAAATCGTAGCTACATGTGCAACATTTTGAAATTCAAGGCCTGAAAGGTTTCTCACCGGAGGATTCATCATCATCGCTGCAGTCAAAAGCGGATAGCTTGACACTATGAAATGATCTGCATTTATATAGCGCGTTTCAAGTCAATGAAGACTTCCCAAAGCGATTTACAATGTGCTTCACATTTCCCAATAGCGGCCGTGCAGCCATGTAAGGTGCGAACCTGCTTATTGGGGGTATTGGGGGTTCAGTGTCTTACCCAAGGACACTTCGACATGTAACACGGAGGAGCCGGGATTCGACCTGCGATCTCTTGATCCCAAGACGTGCGCTCTACCTCCTTAGCCACTGCCGCCACTACTTAAAACCTTATTAACTCAAAAGTTAACTCTTACAGCACTAAAGATTAAATTGTTGTTACATATAGAAAATTTCAAAATCTCAAGCCTAAAAGGTTTCTTACCATCTGAATTGTTGTCACTCTGAATTAAGAGTTGATCACTTTAAACTGCTTTTAAAGCTTAACTCTAACAGCGGTAAATATTTAATTGAAGTTGGATGTGGAAAATTTCCAAGTTTGAGGCCTACAAGGTTTCTCACCGTCGGAATCATCATCATCGTCGCTCAAAGCAAGAGTAGATAGCTGCTCCTGGGATTCTTCTTCTTCTGCACAAGACTGAAGCCATAATCAAAGTTAGATAGCATATTTCTCTATTGTGTATTACTACAAGTAATACCTCTTTGCGGGTAGTTTTACCTTGAACCTTAAAGTAGTAAACACATCGGAGTAGAGTCCCTTCTGTTTATTCTTGCGGCCTTTTCTGATAGGGGGTAGTTTCTGCCTGTTATCACTCTCAGAAGGTTGCTTTTCTTTTGGGACCATTTGGGACGAATTGTAACCAAACGTCCCAAAACCAGGCAGACGTTTGCCCTCCATTTCAAGCTTCACAAAAAAATAGTGGAAAAAGAATGAGAAGGCAACAGAGACTAAAAAGTTTTTCAGGAATATCTGGGTAGCATTTCAGATTACTGACGTCATTAATCGTTATGCGTATTTGGCTAGCTATGCCGCATCGCCTATACAAGTCAGACTAACCGGGAAAAATACTTTTCATTTTCAAGTCTTTCATATTTATTTCCTGATTTTTTTTTGTGCGTGAGGTCAGCCTTGTTTGTTTGTTTGCCCCCGTACAAACTCCAATGTTTTTTACCAAAAGCAGTAACGCCTAATGGCGTCATTGATTGACTGTGCTTAGCTTGCCAGCTCGTCTGCTGAGAAAACACGACTCAAATTGGCAATCACCAATAAATTTATGTCTAAGTCTAATCTTTTTTTTCTTTTTTCCCCTTTTGTGGGGTTCAGCCTTGTTTGGGTGCCGCCAAAAGCTCAGTGTTGAAAATAAATAAATACTTCTTTGCAATGACGTCATCGACGCCGTCGTTATGTGTAAACGCAGCATGTCATAGGCAACGTGAGTCTTAATGTAATAAACGTTCATGAAAAGACTACACAATTATCTGAATAGTCGACTCGAGGTTTGTATTTTTACAAGTGATCGAGAGTAGTGTGAGTGGTTGATTGAAATAAATGTATTTATTCACTCCGTAGAAAATTTGTTAATACTATTATTATTACAGTGTTATAATTAGAAGGGTAAAACAGCGGGTGTGCTTTACATGTGCAGAATAAAAAAAAAACAATTCAGTCAGTAATTAAAGTACTTCAAAAGTAATTATAGTAAAATAAAATGTCTTAACATACCTACAGTGAAAGTTTCGTGCAGATCTCCTTCGTAAGCGAGACAAAATGGCAAAAGACGTTTCTATTTGAAAACCAACATACACCTAACTTGACAATAGCACGAGCTGGTGTCCGTATAGAAGCCCTAATGATACATTTGTGTGCATAAAAAATATCATTTTCATTTCACAAATCTCAGTTTGCCAGTACTGTACGAGGTAAACTCACACTCGTCAACGGTTGTCGTAGAAACAGTGGGTCACGTGACTAAGTACAGCCAGCAGCTAGGAAGCGCAATGCTTCTTTTTCGACAATTGATAAATCGACATGAGTTGGAAAATGTTAGCTTTTGAATAGAATGTTAAGTAATTCATAATGTATGCTTTATCTTGTCTATTGTGCACGAATTTTTAAGTGAATGAATTAAAAGCCTTTATATTTATTGATTTGAATATTTTCAATTCTGTAAGAAAAATATCACCAGAGCTCGATTTATAGGACAGGTACTGAATGCGGTAATTTTAAATTATACATTTGTAATGGAGGGAGAAAATAAGCGATCGGTGCTGTCTAGTGGTTAAATGAAATAGTGACACCAACAGTATGTCTTTCAGTTCCCACGTATCCATTCTGATCGCCAGAAAATAATTAACATTTTTGGAACTTGGTAGGATTTTTTAATTCATTCAAGTGTGTGTGTGGGGCATTCTTTCAATATCCAAGAGATACTCCAAAAATAAGTCATTAAAAGTTGCACCACAAGAATTTTATTCTGAACGGCAGATGTAAATTTTAGACAGTTGTTCAAAGCACAGTAGATAAATGACAACCCTGAATGTTTTGATGCGTACATTTTAATAAAATATACTTGACACCATAAAAATACAAATACATTTGCTTGCATGTAATGGGTTCTATAGATGCAATTTATATTCCATAAGTATTAATATAATTTAAGGGACAAAATGTTTTGATTAATTTTATCATTTTTTTTATGAATACGAAATATGACGTCAAAAAATTGTCTGTTTTGTCGATGACGCGCATTTTATTTTGTAGTTATGTGTGCAAGTTTTTTATTGGTCATCTAGCAGTTGGGAAAATATACAGCTTAACAGTATAAACCGGGGGAAAAAAACATTTAAATAGAAAAATTCACAAAATTTAACTTTGAAACATTGAAAATATCAGAATACTCAACACTTGCATGTCTGACAATAAAAGCATACATAATTGTATGAGCTATAACGGCATGTAAGGCAGAACAGTAGTTTTGCAGTTTGAAGATCTGTCAGTCGTAATGCACAGACTGGCAGAAAAAGAGGATCATTCAAACAGACATGGTTAAAAAAAAAAAAGTCTGGAAATGGAGGTAATCATGACAACTTTTCTAACTTGTGTTGGAGAGAGTATGCAACACTTTCCAGAAATGGTTCTGTATAATGACCATCACAACACAGCATGTTCCTCTTCTCCGGCTGCCAAAACTGTATACGTTTTCTCAGGTGTTTAAGTGGCTTGAAGGCCTCGATCTAAGCAGTGGTTGTAGACAGAGATTTAAAAACCTGTCGGATTTTTAAATCTTAGCTGGCAGTCTGTCCCTCGGTCTGTGAGCTTGCTGAAAAAGAGTCAGTCTGGGACGAGCTTGGGCCTTCACTTGGGCTCTCGGATGTAACGGAGGTGGTATTTGCATCTGACGGATTGGCGGTTTCTTTGTGTTCCTCCTCAGGGTACAGCTCAGGGTACCTCTGCATGCACTCCTGCATGTTGCGAAAATGGTCGATGCACTCCGAGCCTTTGACCTCCTCCTTGCTGTAGTGGAAGCATGAAAAGGCGTCCTTAAACTGAGTGCCGCAAGGTCCGCTGGCCATGCCCCCCAAGCACGGGCAGTTCCAATTGATGTCACCATTGGCTAAGATGAGCCCTGCAGACACACGGGAAGAAAATATAATACAGGCTATAGTAAGCCACTGAGAGGGTGTCCCCAGATGTTTTCACTTAATGGCCTGGAATAAGAGTTTTTTGGCCCCTTTTTAAATCATTTTCCCCACTATATAAAATCAACAACTTACTATTTTTGAGTGCTCGAAAACGTATAACTCGAACTTTTTGTTGTTTGTCCGCATGACAAGTTGTGTCTCTAAGATGCCTGTAAGCTATTGTGCGACGCCATATAAAATGCTGGTCTGTTATTTGTTTGAGTCAAGGCACGATGAAAATAAATGCTGTATGCTATTGCCTGAATAATGTCCTTCAATGACATTCTTAGGTTCAGAATCCCGTGTGCTTCCTCAAGGCTTTGTGAGTTGGCAGACCAATACTTCATTTTCTGAACTCTGTTTTCTCACCATGGATCGGAGGCTTGCAGTGATGCTAGCAAATACATGATAACCATGGAAACAAAGCTAACAATTATCAAGAAAGACGGAAAAGGCACACAAGTTGCTACCCTCGCAAAGTTGCATGGCCAAAACAATCAACGATCGACACCATGTTAAAAATAAGAAGGTAGTCAAAGTAAAGAAGTTTAAAAATTGGTTTCCTTTTTAATCCCCCTTCATTGTCTCCACCTCCCCTATGCACCTCTCTCTGTCTACAACCAGATCAAGTTACGTCACACTAAAGGAAATTAAAAATTAATTTCTCTTTTACAGTTCATGTTTATTTACATACATTTCTACTTCACGCTTTGGTTACCGCTGGTTCACTCCTTTGCAGATTTTGAATTGAATTGTCTTGATTGCCATCATTATCAACACATCGTTTATTGTGGTCAGAGAGAGCACAGAGTAAGTGCTGCACGAGGCAGATTACGTGTGTGCGTATTGGGTGGGCGTCACTGTTTGCGTGGACTACTGTGATAGGCCCATGTATGTTGTCAAACAGCTGGGGTGGGCATCCGCAGTCTCGGAATCAAAACAATCTGGGAAGGATTGTGGCCGCTAGCTTTTAGCGGCTCGTTTCATTGAAAATAAATTCATCAATTAAATCAAACTCTCGGGAATGTCAGAGTAGCACAAAAAAAATCAACACAGGGTGCTTCGTTGATTGCTATCAGGTCTAGGAATTAACTGAGGCAGCATGAGGATAGAAAGCAATTGTGAGGCTGCAAAACCTGCCTACTGCTATGAATAAGCTATTTCAACAAGAGCAGATTAATTAGCCATGAAATAAATTACCTGGAGCTAAAACCCGTGGGAATCCACTATAGTTGGAACCCTTACCGCGGAGACATCTCAAATCGAGGACACCCGATGATAGTGCGCAGCTAACCAGCTGCTCTCTAAATTGCTTTCTTACTCTGAAAAGACAAGCCCTCCAATTGTGCTTTACTTTAGTATAATGACTAAACAACCTCTATTCCGCTGCAATTATGGTTTGTGCGTCATTTGTAGAACTGTATTTGTCATTCTGTTACAGTGGTGAACATTAAGTCGATAAAGACGTTATTTCGATTTAAGTTTAACTCTTTTGGGGCTTTTTCAAAAGGTGTGACCCTAATCTGAGGATTTTCCCTTTGTGCGGCTGGTTCTGGTCCCCGTTAACCACGAAAACAGAGGGATCTCTGTACTTACTGTATACCATTTAGTCCTTTTAACACTTTACATGAGGCACAGGATGTTCGGGCGGCATTAGCGGATTAGCAAAGGTTCTATCCCCCGCTATACAGCAATTTTAATTTGCGATCTCCACCTCAGAACAGATTAACGTCATACCAAGGTGTTCTTCTGTGGGTTGGCGTGAAACAAACATTAACAGGAATTTACCACTAAGAGTTTGAACAGAATAGAATACCTTTATTGTCATTGCTACAACATGGGATACATTGTAACAACGAAATAAGACGACTCCAGCTCCACATTTTACAGTGAGGATAATGAAACAAAGAGATAAAGGAACAAAGAACATGTTTTAACTGTCTTTGTTGTAAATAGGCTCTACTTCCTCCGGAGGGGGGTGATGAGGGACAAAAAGAAATGGTGGATCCAACTGGATGTTTGATCTTACAGTACACACAGTCCAGACATTGCATTGAAATGTCAATAAACGAGTTTGCTTTTAGCGATGTTTCCACACAAAACTCTGCCCCACTAATTTCTCTGTGCGTACTAAATTACAAACCTTGCTCCTCATATGGATCAAGAGGATCGTCTGCTATCAACTCGGCATTGCTTGGGGCATCATGGTCCTCCTTGGTCACAAATATGATTCGATCTTTTCCTGGAAACACACTACAGTTAGAACTACACATTCGCTCACTGCCAGGTGATACAGATTTTTCTTTTAAGATATAAAAGTATGTCTGAAAATGCATGGAAATTTTTAAGAATAAAAAATAAAACGATACTATACTACGAATCCAGACACGAGTGAAAAACCTTTAACCAGTAGATCAGTTGAGTCAAGTGGCGGTAGAAAGTTAGCTTTAGCATGGCCGCACCGCGGTGACATTGGAGACACGCGCAGAAAATGAATGAACAGACAGCAGTTGTACCTTCTTGCTTGCAGTAAGACATGTCTGCCCCTTGTCCAGCCTCGTTTGTCGAGGAGAAAGATAGCCGACTCGAGAGGAAAGCCTCAACAAAGGAGAAGATTTCATCTGACTACCGGCTCGGTGATTCTGCGGCACTGCCACAGTGCTTAACTTCTTGACCTCCTGCAGCGTCGCATGGAAATTACGTCATCAGTACTCGGCTGCGGTTTCGTACTCGATCTCTAAACTTTCTGGTCTTAATGGTTTGGGATGGGCTGGATCTCTTAAACACTAGGATTATCGTATGGGGCATCATTTATTTTTGGTGTGTCTTGGGCGATTACAGCTTGGTGGTCCCTATCCCCTCCAAACCAATAAATGTCGACCTCGGTCTCGAACCGGTGACCCTTCGCGTGTTAGGCGAACGTGCCAACTAATTCCAAAGTATTATTGAACTCACTGATGAGTAAATGTTTTGGGGCGTGTTTATCAGTTTAAATGGTTTGATTTGTACCAAGACGTAAAGAAAAAGATGGGGAAGGTGCCCGTTTACTTTTGACATTGTGTATTTGGCGTCTTCTAGTGGTAAAAAAAATAATTACAAAACAATACGTATTGATTTGAATAAGCAAAAATACATAAACTAAAAAATAAGCGTGCGTTTTAACAGAAATTTTACTCGTTGGTCGAGAAAATTTTATTTATTTCACATCTTGCTGCTTAAAAAGCTGTTTTTATCATGTCGAATTAGACAAGTTATAGAAAAATATTCATCTATCTTATCTCAACTTTTCATGCGATTTGAACTAGAGATCATATTACATTCGGATTCTTACAAAACAAGAATGATAGAAAAATATTTTATGTATGCACCCAAAAAATATTAAAAACGTAAACCCACTTTTCAAAACAAAAATTGTTCCCTTAAAAATTGTTTACTTTGTATAGTAATTTTACTGTTTTATGCCAATTTTGTTTGTTTGTTTGCAATATTCAATAAAATGTTTAAAAAAAAAATTGTGAAAGGCTGGGCAAAAAAATGGGTTTAAATTTGTTTTACTTCGAGCTTCCACAGTATTTGTTCTAGTACTTTGTAGCACTCGTGTGCACTACTGTATACAATTCAGCTACATCTATTGGTCAAATAATAGACAGTCCTTTAAAAACAGTGTGAAGTAAAGTAGAGGTCAAACAGTTATGTTAAAATTGTTGATTGCCCCCAATTAGTCTAAATATGACATTTTTGATTAATGTATTTGTAGAATAACAGTTGTAAAACAAAATTCATCAGTTTTTAATCATATTTAGGGGCACCAATTTCAGAAATATTTCTAGTCAAGAGGACATCACCTATTCAGCAATCAACAGATAAATGGCTCTGCTTCAGAAGACAGGCCTGTCACTGCCCGTCAATGAGAAAGTCTGGCTCATTTCTGAAGAGTGGGATGCTTCACACTAAAAAACAACAGCGAACAGGTGATGAAGGTGCTGTGTCTGAGTCAGATCAGGAGGCCGCTCCTGCTTCGGGTAAACATGGAAATGAGTACCATCTGTTTCATGTGGGGAGGAAACCCAACCCATAAAACAGCCAGGAGAGGAATGGGCACGGCCAGGCTGTACTAGCCCATTACACACGCCCCTATGACTCTGGTGGTTAAGGGATCCATGAAACAACAGTTGAAATATGAGCTTTTTCTCTTCGAGAGTCAAGATATTGGGCTTTTCATTTTGAAATTCAGTTGTGTTTACCAAGAGAAAAAAATGATTTGTTGAAAAAAACATAGTTTATTAACACAATTATGTCTGTCACATAAGAGTAAAAACCAAAATGAAACCCCCTTTGCGTCCATATCAAACCCACCCTCTTACAGACCCCCCAGGCAGTTATGTGCAGTGATTCAGTCTGGGAGTTAAAGAACGAGACAGCGAATCTTTAACAGCCGTAAATATAGGACAAACATACTATGTCCTACATAAGACCAGATTGAATATGAGCAGTCCGTCAAGAATAGAAACACGAAGGAAAATGTGAGCTACTCGCCCAGACAACACAAAATTACATTTTGTTCATACACTTCGATTCCTGATATGGCGCGATTGCTGACAAGGTTTTGCTCTCTACACGTCCAATTTTTTATGTCGTCTTATTTTATTGTGTTCTTTGTGTAAAACAGCACCACACACACGTGTGTGTAGAGGGATTCTTCACGAACGAAACAACCTGGGCTTGGTTGAGAAATGACTGGAGACAATATTAAGCTCAAAGCAAGGGGGGAAAAAAAAGCTCTCTTGACAAGACGTGTGAAACAATCGAACCCAGATGAAAAATGAACCGATTGTGCAAATTGCCAAAAGGAAGGAAAAAAAAAAGCTGGGAACGCAAGAGAGTGACACGTTACTGAGGTGCTATATCGTTAACTTGGCAATTTCTAGAAGAGCAGCGCTCCCATGCTTCCCACTTCGCTTTGCTCTTTCACAAAGATCTCAAAGTATTGGTAGATGATGGTCACGGCCAAGAGGATCCCCGTGCCGGAACCGATAGCTCCCAGGAAGTCAGCCATGACGGACAGGCCTCCTATACAAAGGCCACCAAAGGCAGCAGCAGTGGGGATGTATCTGCAAACAGGGAAAAAATATATTATTTTTTAATACCTGGAGAAATAAGTAATTATAGCAGGCAAACATATCTTAAATATTTGACTAATCAGCAAGTAATCACGTAAAAACATGTTCAAATTACCTTCTTAAAGATTTGTCACAGTAACCTAAACATTATACACTTGTTTTTGCACTTCTTGCTCCAAAATGCCACAAAATGACGCCAATGTTCGAGCTAATAAAACAAAATAGTTTTTCATTTATTACAACGTAGCGTACATTCTTCACAATATTATTGAATTGAACTGTCCCTGTTGTTATTGATATTAACATTGTGAAACATTGTATGCAACAAGATTAAGCACGGAACTCCAGGGTAAAACCTGTAATAAAGACTTCAGCGTGCACAAGTGCAGCGGCTAAAGGCTCACCAGGTTTATATTTCTTAACCTTTTCTTATTCATCTTACTTTGCTTTTTGGATACATGCCTGGCTAATAATGCCTACAGTTGCCAGGAACTTGTTGATTGATTTGGGACTGAGGCCAGATTTTAACTATTTTGATGACTATTTGACAGAAAGTAATCAACATATACCATAACATCATCAGCTAGTTTCTACCCAGTCTAGAGGACATTGCCGGCTTACAATACTGTAGCAGAGCTTTTAACATTATAAAAGATAATTTCCACCCAATCAATACTACGACTTGCAGGTTCAGAGACAGCTTCTTCCCCAGGGCCATCACAACCCTAAACAAACGCACAAATCTGAAATTATAGACAATTTGGGGTTTTATTTATTTTTATTGTTGCCATATGAAACAGAGAAATATCTATATCTATATATACATATGCCTTGCTGCTGCTATGTTACAATTCAATATTCTTCATTGCATTAATATTATTATAACTTAGGCCATTTTTTTCTAAGATAAAGCAAATTACAACAGAGTTGTAATTAATATTTTTTGGCCTAATAGTCTCATCTCTTTTTCTTCAAAGTCACTATATTACGGTACATATTTTACCTGGGAGTGCAATCTCCGGGCATACAATCTTTCACAAGGTTGATGAACGACAATAAAGCCAATTCCAATTGAAGAGAAAAAAATAAGACGATTAGGATAAATGGGCAAAAATAATGACAACTTCGTGCAGTAAAAATAAGTGCAATAACATTTAGCAGAAAAAAATAGGTATATATATATACTAAATCCGAGCCTAAGTGTATTGAGTTACATCATTAGAAACAATTAAATTTATTATGTTTTAAAAAAATCTTTGAAATGCTAGTCTGGATTGAGAGCATATTTGCACTAATGAATTTGCAAGTGTGTACGTATTATCAGCTAACGTCCATTAGCACAACTCTAAAAAGTAGAAATGAGGTCAGAGTCTCAGCCCCCCCAAAAAATAATAATAATTTGAGGCAATAAAGTCTTAGTCCTAATAAAATCTTTGTATGGTCATCAAATCATCCTCTTTTATTTAATGCTTTTTGCGAAAAGACTCGGTCCTAACTCTTTGCCTGCTAAATAATAAAATTATTATACTGTAAAAAATTAAAAACCATAAACCAGGCAAAAAGAGCTACACCAGGGGTCACCAACATGGTGCCTATGGGCACCAGAGGCGTGTTCAGGAGAGTAATCAGACATGTAGTCGCTTGTTAATCGCTTGCCGCGCACTGCTGAACGTTATGTAATCGCTCACTGTGATTGCCTTACTGATCCAAAATGGCCGACGACAGTACAATGGATTTCGTTCTACAGCTTGCTTTGAGCGAGTTGGCTGATATGAGCGACAGTTCGCATATTGACACAGTTAAGGTTATCCTAAACGCAGTGGAAGGGTCATACCTGTCTTGCATTGTTCACAAACATTACCAGGCAATGTAAGACGATATATTACATCGCCAACAGCACTCGTCAGGGTGAGATCCTCCATGTTCAGCACTGTCGACGCCATGTTGGAAATCAAAGTAAGCGGTCTTTCTCCCGTGATTACTCGGGCACGCGAGCGCTCAATAATCATTGGCCGTTCAGAAGCTAGCGATAGCTAGCGATAGCAATCGCTCACTCTCCTGAACACGCCTCAGGTGGTCCCCTGAGAACACCCGAGTCGCCCAAAAACTAGTTCTGAAAATAGCTCATCATTAACTGGCAAGATGTTTTAGTGGTTAATTGAGCCTATATTAACCCTACTATTAAAGAATAACAAGATGGTAGCAACATAGTAATGACATGGTAAAAACACTAATAACATGACAGTTTTTTTTAAATGCATAGCGCTTCACAATAATGAATTACCAAGAAAGATCACTCAGCTTCAGAAAGTTTGGTGACCCTGGTACTACATGATTTAAGGCTTATTTGTACCTGTTTAGCTCATGCACCATGGAAGTCTCTCTATGTCCCCTCATCACCATCTGCTGCTCTTTAAGCTGCTTTGCCACCTGACGGAATGAAACATACAAGAAATTGAAAAGATTTCTTGGACTATAGAAAAAATAAATAACTAGCATGTTTGTAACATAAACATACATCTTTAGCAGAAGACCCTGAGACTTCAATCCAGGTCTTGGAGAAGAAGGCACAAGAGCCAAGCATGAAGACGATGTAGATGACAGCGTGGACCGGGTCATCCAAAACAGAACCAAACGATTCCGGCGGAGACAGGTAGTAGCACAGACCCCCTACTGGGTAGGCACGAGCTGGTCCACCAGTCGACGTGTCCTTTATTTAACAAACAAAAATAAAATTTAACATTTATGCGATCATTCTTATTATCATGGACGTTTAATGACATTTTCTCACTTACCGACCACGTTCCCAGAAGGTTAACCAAAAAGTTTCCACTGAACCGCGTCGACAACATTTGGGAGATGACGTAAAGATTGGAGACCAAGGCCGATTGCAGGATGATGGGGATGTTGGAGGTGTAGAAGAGTTTGATGGGGTAGGTGTTGTACTGCCCACGATAGCGTGCAGATTTGATGGGAAGGTCCACTCTGAAGCCCTGATGAGTTCAACCACATTTCAGAACAAGCACATAAAACATTCTGCTACATTTCTAGAAGATTGCTTTTAATACAGCAATTCTCCTGTGCAACTCTTAAATATTAAGTTCTTGTAAAGCTGTAAGGATTACAGTTTCATGAAATGCTGATGGGGACATTCGAAACAGTATTTTATTTTAAATTGACACCACATTTGAAAAGTAAAAAGTATTTGCATAACATGAGGGTCGGCTATATTTTGTATATTTGTTTGTCTATAAAATGTTTGCTACTGTCTATAGCAGCCACAAATTCAGATACCAGTTGTCAACCTACATACACATAAATGTATGTACACACATATAAAAACATAGTGGGTGGATCCCATAACCACTAGGGACGTAGAGCCACCATTTCCTGTGATGTGTCTTGGGCAAGTAAGACATCAAGGCCAACAAATGTTTCCACCTGGTCTCGAACCGGGAAGCTTTTGCATATTAGACGAATGTGACAACCACTGCTCCACGGAAACACTATGTATACAGTATGCTGCTAAATGCTTTTGCACCATTGTTACAATGTACTATTCTTTTTCATTGCATTATTATTATAACTTGGGCCAGTCTTTCTAAGCAATACGTGAGAATTTTTTTGAGACTATCCTTTTGTCTCTTCAAAGTCTCTATTACATGTTTTACCCTCAGTGCCATGTCTAATCTTATTACATACAATATTTCACAAAGTTGATATCAATTACAATGAAAACGATTCTATCTGAAAATGTGAAGTTGGAGTTGTTAGAGACTGCAAGCCTAAAAAAAAAATCACAATAGAAAATTACATTTTATGGCATTTATTTTATGATTTATCTTTCTACATCAGTTTATCAAAACACGTTGGAATATAATGTAACATTTGAGAAATGCAAATCTAGCTAAAGACTTGGAAATATACACAATTCTGTATGAACAATATTTTGAGTGGTGAAAATAATAAATTGCAATCTCTGCACTTACCTGGAAGTATATGACCACTGCGAACACAAAAACTGTGGCAATAAGGTTCATGAGGTTGGGAAGGTTCTGCCTGTAGAAGGCTTCTCTCAGGGCTCGCACCTTGTCCGTGCGAGTGGCCAACAAGTGAAAGAGAGCAATGATGGCGCCTTCAAATTCAGTACCTGTACAAACAAGAGGCTCAGTTATTGTTTGCATTTGCTCAAATCTGGTTGAGGTTGGGTTTATTTTAGCGTGGTCGAACCTCTGCCAGTATTGACGGTAGTGGGGCTGAAAGCTTTCCAGACAATGGTCTCACAAATGTTGGTGGCAATGAAAAGGGAGATACCAGAGCCCAGACCGTAGCCTTTCTGGAGCAGCTCATCGAGCAGCAGGACTATCAAACCTGCAACGAAGAGCTGGGGTGGGGGACAGAAAAGGTTACAGCAAATCTTATAAAATATTGAAAGTAGCAGGCTAAACAAAATACCTGGATGATGATGAGTAAGCATATTCCAGCACCCATCTCTGAAGGGTCTCCATACATGCCAGTCATGACATAAACAATCGCTTGTCCGATGGTGATGATCATTCCGAACACTGCAATAGCACATATGACAATCAATAACCATGTGGTCACTACAAAATGAACGGGCATCAAAACTTAAGTGATGATAAGGGATGCATCAAAACATTAATGCCGAAAATGAGCAAAAGTGCATTGTTTGGTTTCAGCCGTAAGAAAGAACAATGCTCTGAAGACACATCTAAGGCGAAACCGGCTTTCACTCGGGGCCTAGTCTGAGTTGTATTTTTTTCCATTTTGCAGATGAGAAAGAAATGGATGTAGGACAAAACAGGAGTTGTGTCCAGTTTTAACAAACAATACATTTTTTAAAATGTATATCCCTTTGGTTCTATGTTTTTCTTAGTCGCTAGCTAGACTTTGAATAAGGTTTACACGCTAAAACCTCAAAACTAACTTGAGCAATTTTAATTTGTGAACACGTTCTTTGTGTGTGGCATTTAGCCCATTCGTCCTAGACAGTGATTGACTGATTTTAAGCTAGGTGAAGTGAGTTTAATTCACCATTATGACTTTACCGGGGCGAATATGTGAGTGTACTCGTTAATGGGAACAGACTGTGCGGACTACCACACCATCCTCGATTCGCTCCTACTCCTGTTTTCTTGTCATTGTTCACTCTTCTGTCCATTGAAAGGCAAGAAAACAGAAATGTACTTAAAGAGGAACGTTAGATCGTGCAGTGTAACAGTTACAAGCTATTTGTTTCTTTTTACTAGGCTCTTTAAGTTCAAAGAACTTGCTTGAGTTATTTGCATTCAATATCTCTCAAGAGTTTTACTTCCACTTTTTGTCCTACAGGATTTCTGTTAGAAATTAAATGTCTTTTCTTGTTATTTTAGAAAATGTAATAAATTAAACACTTTAGCATCGAGTAATATGTCTGTTAGTTATGTATCATTTTATATTGACCCATTTTAGCGAGTCAGCTAAAAAATGAAATATTTTAAACTTATTTTCGGTGTTTCACTTTGGCCAACTGTTTCACGTTTTTAGTGTCAGGCCCAGATTTTCATTTCAATGCATTCCCAGGGGTAATGACTTACATTTCTGGGCGCCATTAAAGAGAGCACGGTCCTTTGGTGTGTCTCCCACCTCAATAATCTTAGCACCAGCAAGTAGCTGCATGATGAGGCCGGACGTGACAATAGGCGAGATACCCAGCTCCATCAGAGTACCTGAAAGCATAAGTACAGTCAGCACAAGTAGAGCGGGCAGCACGTTCAGCCTTTGACCCTCCACTCCAGATAGCGAGGCAGCCTCACAGCTGATAAAAACCACAAGTTCTGTTTTTCAAATGAAAACATGACAGTATTATTTTCTATATTGCTTGTTTGCAATGATGGCGTGGGGAATATATCCTTTCTTTGGGTTAAAGAAAGGGTACTGCTCCTCCGTAAACTCGAAAGACTCATTTTAAAGAAAGCACCTCTGTTGGAAGCCAGAATGACTCTCATCCAGTAGAAGGGATCTGCAGAATCTGATGACATGATTCCAAAAAGAGGAATCTATTTCAAAGAAAGAAAAGCAATGTGTCACTGTCATCGTAAAGACAAAAATATCATAATTGAAAATTTATGAAACGTGGAAAGAAACTCACCTGACAGCACACCAGGAAGATGAAAAGTGTGATTGCTGTCCATAGTACCTTTTCCCTAAATTGGATCTATGAAACGAAAATAAATAAGTTACAAACGTACACTGAAAATTTGCAGGTGACCTACTGCCAACTTACTTTTCTTTCTGGTTTCTGAATTTCTGGCAAGACTGCACAGAATGGCTTGATGACCTCTAAAAATTTAACTGCAAAACAAACACAAACAATGTAAGGAGACTCCCTTGTTCTAAATAAAAATAAAGACAATCCTATTCTAAAACAATGAAAGTGGATTATGTGAACAACATGTCTTCAGAAAACCTTCCATGCACGCTACGTCATCACTAAATCAGCGATTGGCACATTATCATAATGTGAAACTATGTTCGGGAGCAACTAAACATAACGTGGGTCATTCTCTATTGTAAAAAAAATACTGCAAAATGGTAAATAAATTATGATCCCCGATATGACAACTTGACTTTGAATCGTTTGCTGGGGAAAACCGCTTACGTGGGACGGCTTACGTGGCCAATTCAAATCAGTTTTAACAAGAATAAA
Source organism: Urocampus carinirostris (assembly GCF_059441175.1). Classification (NCBI taxonomy): domain Eukaryota; kingdom Metazoa; phylum Chordata; class Actinopteri; order Syngnathiformes; family Syngnathidae; genus Urocampus; species Urocampus carinirostris. Next base: position 31,857,450 of record NC_142354.1, on the reverse strand, counting down.
TTAAGAAGACAAATTCCACTCAGTTTACCTCAAACAAATTTGATTTTCATGCTGCTTTGATTAAAAGTTAGTCCATTGAATACATTTTTCGTTGAAAGACCTTAGCCTGCAGCTAGCTAGCACCCAATCACAAACATTGCTTATGTCTCAAAAGCAACAGACCGAGACGTCACATGAAAATAAAATGTTAAAAATAGTTTTAAATGGCAACTTGTGATTATTTAAAATACATTCCTGCATATTTCATTTCGACAAACGTTTAATAATAGATCTGCTTTACGCTAGCTCAACTTGCCCAATTCTGAGCCTTAGTTAGCCAAGTAGCATACCGACGATCCTTTTTACATTTTAGCACCGATCAACGGATCTACAGCAGCAATTGCCCCAGAAAACTTCCATTGACGTTTGAAATAAATTTGCAAGAATTTACACGTACTTCCCATCGTGTCCTCGGGCCGACTCCCGCTGAGTTGAAGCTACCAGTTGTCGTGTTGATGAGAGTCAGTGTGGCTCCATCCAGCAGCTCGTTGAGAAAAGAACGAGCATTAGAGACACGTCACCAAACCAGCAGCTAAACACACGTCACTTCTCCGACTGGGATGCTCAATCGCCCGTATAGAAACACGGCCTCACTAATAAAGACAAAAACAAGATATTACACTAAATGACTTATATACAGATTAGATATACTGCCTGGTTTGCTCTAAATCGTATACTGTATTTGAAAATGGGTTTGTGGAGGGTGGTTCGCCAATCCGCCAGAGGGACGCCATAACTTTACTCCTTTGTGAAAAGCGCTTCAATATATGATACACGAAGAAGACAAAAGAGGAAGCGTAAAGCCTTTTTCTTTTTTATAAAATCTGAAACAAATGCCATTTTCCTAATTTTCTATTTCATTGACAACAATACAAAGTTGTTAAGGGAAAACAAAGTACTACAGGAATGAAAAAAAGTTAGCAAAAATATGTCAGTATAATAAAGTAAAATAAGAAAAAAAATAATAATTATGTCATGTTTAACTCAACACAAGGGGATTCTGATGTATATTATACATCACTTGCACATTGTAAATGTCAATCATTTTTTTCATATTTAACCTTTTTTTGCGGATAAACAATTTTTGAAAGAAAAAGGCTTCAGTTGGAAATTTGGTCAAACGTTTTTTAATGTCTTTTTAAAACACATATTAATCAATGTCAGTTTACGTAATCAAAACATGTTTTTTTTTTTTAATTTAAAATAGAAAATACACATTATATATAGTGTATATATTTTAAATATTTTTTTATCTTCAAAAATAAGAAGGCTGCGTTGTGGTTTATTACTCGAATTACTATTATTATTATTATTATTATTATCATTAGTTTTACTAGCAAAAAAATGTAGGCTATTTGGATTTCAGCTAAAACGTGTTTTAATATATCTTGTTGAATTTTAAATTTATAGATGTAAGTTTACAGTTTTCGAAACTATTTTTCTGATTTTGGAAGGGCAAAATTGTATTGTCTGTTACATTTGTTACTGTATAACACCGATTTTGGCTAACCTGCATTGGCTCCCAGTTAGCCATAGATGTGATTTCAAGATTCTCTTAGTATTATACAAAATCATACATGGACTTGCTCCCTCTTATCTTTCAGATCTTATTTGCCCCTACGTCCCGGTCCGAAGCCTACGATCTGAGAGTGCCGGTCTTCTGGTGATCCCAAGAGCAAAGAAGTGTTCTGCTGGTTCGAGAGCGTTCTCCATCCGGGCACCGGTGCTGTGGAATGCTCTTCCCCCTGAGATCCGATCTGCAACCTCAGTGGAAATGTTTAAATCTAAACTTAAAACTCACTTCTACTCCATAGCATATGAATAACCTACTCTTCTCGTCGGCTGAAAAACAGTCTGTGTAATATAGTGTAATAATCTGTGAAATCTGTGAAGCCCTTTGAGACTCTTCGTGATTTAGGGCTATACAAATAAAAATGACTTGACTTGACACATGGACCCTTTAAGATAGGGAGGGGTAGGCGACAGATTTGGAAGTTTTGTGCTTTGAAGTCAGCCTGTGCATGCAAGCGAACGGTGCGAGTTACGACCAACAGCAGCTCTTGTGCGAATGTTTATACCGCTTGCTATTTTGTTATCAAATTGGCGACCAGACTTAATCAGCTACTCAGTGCATCATTGTTCACATCGAGGAGCATTACAATATGTATCTTCTATATATTCGACGTGTATTTTATATTCTGCGTATATTTTATCTTCACAAATTAAAAGGACGTGCCCTTTTTTTTGTTGTTGTTATTATGGTTGATTTTGTAATTATTGACCTATTTTTAGTTGTTGTGAATGTTACTATTATTACAATTCAATTGAATTTAACTTTACCAAGCAGAACGAAAGTCCAATTTACAAGAAAAAAAAAGAATAAGCTGTTGGAAATTAAATATCAAAAATGTACCGTTTTACCAAATTGTTCGAATTACTGTAGTTATCTGACTCCATTAACCAAACACAACCTACATTCACCCAACAATTTATGCACGCTCGTTTCTTGATGGAAAAGATGAACAAGAGAGCCGACATTTCCACACACGGGCAGATTTAATTTCATTGATAACTTAACTAACTGTTCTCCATCGAAATCGGACGAATTAGCGTCGTCGGAATCTCTGAAAAGCCTTTTCTGAAGTCCTCCAGCCTTCTCCTCTCGACCCACGTCTCCCTGCAAGATGGTCTGCCGACTCCTCCCATTGGCGCGCCAACGAAGCCCAACGCAAGCTTCACAATCTCAGAGACGAGCGTCCGATGTCTGTGGTTCCTCAAAACAACGGAGACCGTTTCTCAAAACAATTCCTGCCGTCCTCCGTCATCAGGGCCTTTCTGCATCTGCATGTTCTGATTATCTTATAAGCCTTACATCTCGTTCCCGCCATTCCTGTAAACAATATTTCCTACCAGGGTGCCCTGAACTTTCACTGCTCATTGACTAAAGGCACAGTCAGTAAATAACTACAGCATTAAACTCAATAAATGTAACTTGTATTCAATCGTATAAATTCCTTTATAGTCAAATGTATAAAATCCTTCAAAGCCAAGAACACAAACTAAATAAAATGTTATAAAGCTTTCACAGCGATGATTCCACGATTGTCTGATATTTATTCAAACGTAAAATGATACACACGATTCCTCCTTATTATTAAAATTATTATCATTAACATCATCATTTTTATTTTCGTCTAGTTACTCAAACTCTGATGGGATTTCTTTTCTAATGTTATTATTTGGATTTCTGCCACGTCCGAGTTCATCAATGACATGTTTTAAACATTTGTAACGTTTTGACGTCTACCATTAGAAAACGAGTAAAAATGCGAGCCGAAATAGCTCAGTTGGGAGAGCGTTAGACTGAAGATCTAAAGGTCCCTGGTTCGATCCCGGGTTTCGGCAGTCTCGCGGGATTTTTTAGTTCCATCAAAACGAAATGAATTCTTCCTTGCTTCCAGTTGAAATCTGCCGTATTCTGGTAAATCCATGCAAGTCGATTGCTTTGGGAAACAGTGTACATATATCCACTAGATGGCGTCCTGGTACCCGTTTATTATAAATTTTGTATGTTTGAATGAGTAGGGCTAAAAACACACACTTATGTATTGAACTAGGCGTTTCTTGAAGTGGGAACGATATTTATATTCAAACGTCATCAAAGCAAAACCAATTCAATCCCGCAATTAATTAAAAAAGATAATAGTAGTAAACCTCTTCATTCCTTTGCATCACTTTTGTTAACAATAAAATGCTTATTGTTTATATACATATATGACCAGAGGTGGGTAGAGTAGCCAAACATTTTACTCAAGTAAATATATTGTTGCGTTAGATCAATATGACTGAAGTCGAAGTTAGAAGTAGTCATCCAAATAAGTACTTTTTTAAAAAAAAGTACTTGGTGAAAAAAAAATACTCAAGTACTGAGTCACTGTAGCAACGTCTTATTTTGTGATTGATTGGAATTTTTTAACATTCAATCAGGTCATCAAATCACCAAAGTCCATCAAATCAACAATAAATTACATTTTATTTAAATAGATTAAAACAATCAAGGTAAATTAGAATAATTTAATAAACAATGCCCTGCGATTGGCTGGCAACCAGTTCAGGGTGTCCCCAGCCCACTGCCTGGAGATGGCTGGGATGGGCTCCAGCCCCCCGCGACCCTGATGAGGATAAGCAGTACGGCTAATGAGATGAGATAATAATAGTATGAATCAGATAAATAAATTAGGCATGAGTCAAACATTTAAAGCCCCAGTACCTTTTAACAGGACCTGCAGACAGAACAACGAGCGGCAACCCAGCAACCCAAAGTGTTGAAAGAGCCATATTGGCCCAAAAAACTAAAACCAAAAATTGGTCAGAGCCACAAACATTTAAAAGCCTTCTATAAGCATTATAAGTAACCCAACACATGCTGTATGTATCTATATAAGCTTACTATCAAAATGACTGAGTTGGGTGCAGCTTATCCTGTGTATATAATTTATAATCTATGTTTGCAAACAATCCACTGACGACGCCATAAACACAGCACTTCACACCGTGCTGAAACACCTGGATCACCGGGGGAGCTACGTCAGAATGCTCTTCCTGGACTTCAGCTCAGCCTTCAACACCATTATCCCGGAGATCCTGGTGGAGAAACTTGCACACCTAGGACTCTCTCCCTCCATCTGCCACTGGATAATGGACTTCCTCTCCAACCGCCCACAGTCGGTGAAACTCGGTACCCACGTCTCTCCCACCCTAACACTGAACACTGGCTCCCCCCAAGGTTGTGCACTGAGCCCCCTGCTTTTCACCCTCTACAGCTCCGACTGCTCACCGACCCACCCAACAAACACTATCATTAAGTTCGCTGACGATACCACCTTGATCGGCCTCATCTCTGAAGGGGACGAGGCGGCATACAGGGATGAGGTTGAGTCACTTTCAACGTGGTGTTCGGAAAACCACCTCATATTGAACACCACAAAAACAAAAGAACTGATTCTGGATTTCAGAAGGAATGGCAGGAATCCAGCACCACTCATCATAAAGGGAGACTGTGTAGAGAGAGTCCACTCGTTCAAATTCCTGGGCGTGCACATCTCCGACGACCTCTCCTGGTCTGCAAACACCAGAGCGGTGGTAGGGAAGGCCCAGCAGCGACTGCACTTCCTGAGATTGCTCAGGAAAAATAACCTAAAACAGCAGCTGCAGGTGTCCTTCTACAAAGCCACAGTGGAGAGCATCCTAACATACTGCATCACGGTGTGGTATGCTGGGTGCACAGCAGCAGACAGGAAAAAGCTCCAGAGGATCATCAAAACAGCCCAGAGAATCGTCGGCTGCTCTCTGCCCAGTCTGGAGGACATTGCCTGCTCTCGCTACCTCAGCAGAGCAGAAAACATCATCAAGGACTTTTCTCACCCCGGCCACCATCTCTTCGACCTGCTGCCTTCCGGCAAGCGCTACAGGTCACACAAAGCAAAAACGAACAGACTCAGAGACAGTTTCTTCCCCACAGCCATTACCACCCTAAACAGACACCGCACAAAAAACTGAAAACTGTTGCAAAAAAACTACCTCACACGTATGTAAAATGGTACTCACGTACATGCTGTCTGCACTATGTTTGTTCACTGCTCAAACAGACACCGCACAAAAAAAAAACAAAACCTGAAAACTCGTGCCAACACTACCTCATACGAATATAATGTTACTCATGTCTTGTTCTTGCACATGTCGACTGCACTACGTTTAATGCTCAAATTGCACAATGTCTGACCATTTCCTGTTTCATGCTGACTATTTTTGCACTATGATGACTTTGCACCAAATGCAATATTGCACAACCGTTACGATACCAACGTTATCACGACAACCCTGTATGTAACATCCCACATGCCGACATTTCTTGTGTAAATACCATGTAAATTATAACTATAGCCTTATCCCCCTTGTCTTATAACATTATCTTCTCTGTTCCTTTATCTTCTTGCTCATACCTCACTATGAATGTGTAAAACTGGAGTGTCATGCCCAATTTCGTTGTCACAATATGTTAGCCCATTTGTAACAACGACAATAAAGGTATATTCTATTCTATTCTATTCTAATCCACTCTTCAAAACGGTCAAACTAATCGATGTATATTATAAATAAGTCACCGACTATTCAAATTGAACCCTGGCAGTATAACCAGAGCAAGTGTAGCACCCAGACGGTGATTTTACACACCAGGGTCTTTCGTCATCTGACCTTCAGTCTAAGCCAGAGCAAAGGGGGTGCTAGCGGGCTAATCCGTGACTCAGATCGTTCATTAGAGTAATTAGGAGGCCAGTGTAAACGAGTTAGGCAAGCGCGAGGATACGACACGAGCCCGAAGCGACACAGACACTGTCTTATATAACGCTTTAATGATGTCACGGCTATCTTGATCTTTCTTAGCTCGGTGCTTTGAAGCTATCATGTTTCGCTTACACATATTTTAGAGATTGAAAAATAACAAGGAAAAGGAGTGGAGACTAGAGGCGGGCGATACTGTTAATTTTGGTATCAATCCAAATAAATACAGGGTGGTATCTGTCGATACCAATCCGATATTGATACTTTTTGCTTGGAAACGTCATGAGCATTGAATAATTGCACCTCTCCTCTCTTGAGTTAGCTTATAATTACGATAAACCGAGCACAAAGATTTTTTGGGAAAAAAATGTTTTCTCAACTGCATTGAAAACCCTAACGATATAGTAAACATATAGAAATATTTCTATTACAATTGTAGGCGGCAGTAGCTCAGGAGGTAAAGTGCTCGTCTTGGGATCAAGAGGTGGCAGGGTCGATTCCCGGCTCCTCCGAGTTATATGTCGAAATGTCCTTGGGCAAGACACTGAATAGCTAACGTCCCCGATAAGCAGGTTACCGCTATCGGTGTGTGAGTGTGAAGCACATTGCTTTGTGAGGTCTTCATTAACCTGAAAAGTGCTATATAAAAGCAGTCCATTTACAGTTCCCAAAGTCAAACCAAAACAATCAGCAGGAGCGGTACGAGGAATCAAATTGACTGAACCTGTCACGACCGGTTCAAGCGGTGGACCCAAATGCATAACGTTTCACACAATGTTTTGAATGAAGGAATTAAACTTTATTAAGGGATCGGCAAAGTCAAGGCGAGAAGAAAAAGACAGGGATCTGGTGCTTGGTAGGCAGGAGGAGCGGGAAACCCTCGCGAACGAAGCGTGGTCGGAGATCGGAACAAGTCGGGCAGCCAGGACAGGAGAACTGAGCTTGAATCGGGGATCGATACAGGAAACGGAATCATGCAGGATACGAGTAGCCAGGAAAGGAGAACGGAGTTTGGATCGGGGGTCGATACAGGAAACTGGAAAGGCAGGATACGGGTAGCCGGGACAGAAGATATTGATACAGGAAACAGGTCAGGGTCAAAACGTGAGCCATAGTCCAAAGTGCTTGCCTTGCATGCGCTGAGGTTCGCTGACGGATTGACCAGGAGTGAAGGAGAATGGCGTGCTTAAATAGGAGGATGACTGACTAGGGAACGAGTGGCAGCTGGGGCTGAAAGAGTGAGCGCAGGTGAGGGCAATTGACAAATCATGACAGAACCATTTCAAGACATTTTCATATTGTTTTCCTTTTTTTACATTTTCTATTTAGTGTTTTACATCATATGTTGGAGTATCCTGACCTTTATAAAGGAAAAGAGAGTTTTAAAAATTGTATTTTTTTTAGAGTGCTTGAGTTGAAATTGGGGGCAGCACGCCGGTGCAGTGGTTAGCGCATGTGCGGCACACTTCTGAGGTCATGAGATCGAACCTTACTCTGTGGAGTTTGCCATGTTCTCGCTGTGCTTGCGTGGGTTTCCTCCGGGCACTTCGGTTTCCTCCCACATTCCAAAAAAACATGCATGTCAGGTTAAATGGCTGGTCTAAATTGTCCCGAGGTGTGAATGAACGAGGGAGTTGTCTGTCTCTGTGTGCCCTGCAAGTGGCTGGCAACCAGTTCCGGGTGTCCCCTGCCCATTGTCTGGAGATAGCTGGGATGGGCTCCAGCACTCCCGCGACCCTACTGAGGATAAGCAGTGCAGATAATGGATGGGAGTTGAATTTGGTGGTGCTTGAGTACCCCACGAAAACGGGCTGGGTATGCCCATGCTCATGATGGTCATTGTGCAAAAAAAAACAAAGACAAGACAAGATTTAATCTTTGGATAAAAACTCATCACGATGATTTCTAATCTCGTCACAATGATTTATATTTTCATCACGATGGCTTCAAATCTCATCATCAACTCTCATTATTTCCCCTTGTCATCGCAGCTCAAGCGATTAGACTTTACACTGAATCCAAACGCTTTTACAAAACCCAACATTATCTATATATAGGCTGTGTACTAAGATATTTTTAAACTAAGCGTACGCACCATGGTAAAGAGATTTGCCATCGGTCTACTGCGTTTCCTTTTGTGCCGTGCAAGCTTTTTAGTCACGCAGCATGGAGTCTGATTTCCGTCTTGTTTTCCGAGCTCGAGGCTTCGGCATCCCCTGCGTGCGAGCACACTTTGCAGAGCGCCAGACAATGAAACGATTCTCCGCTGGCCGCGAAGGAAACGTCACATGTCGGGCCAAGCTTGTGACCTCGCGTTTTCAGCATTTGTTTGCTTATGAAATATGACCATGTTAACGGGTTTATGCAAGTGTCATATAATATTAAATATGTAGCGTGCAAATGGATTAGACCAGGGGTGTCAAACTCATTTTAACTCGGGGGCTACACGATAGAACAAACATTATCTCGTGGGCCTGACTAGTAAATTGGAGAGAAAGGGGAAAAAAAGAGGAATAAATAAGAGAAAGAGAGGGAGAGAAAAAGACAGAGGCTGGCACAAAGAAAAATGAAAGGAAGAAAGAGAGAAAAGGGAGAAAAGACAGAGAGAAAGACAGAAAAGAGAACGAGAACGAGAGAGAGAACATGAGATAAAAAGAGAAATAGTGAGAGGGGGGGAAAGAAAGACAGGTAGAAAGAAACAAGTCCAAAGACAAATAGATAAGGACAGAAAAAAAGAGAAGGGGAGAAAGAGAGAAGGGGAAAGCAAGAGAGAGGGGGAGAAAGAGAAAATGAAGAGAGCAAAAGAATGTAAAAAGACACAGAAAGAAAAAGAGTAACAAAGAAAGAGAAAAGGAGAGACAGAGCATGAAAGAGTGAGACAGAGAGCGATATGAAAAGGAAAAGGAAGAGAGAGAGAGAGTGAGGGAGAGAGAGGGAGAAATAAATACAAGTACAGTGTCTTTTTGAGAGGCACCTGGCTTTAACATCAAGTGGACATATCTCAACCTGCAGCTTGTTTTTCTCTTGCGCTTCTCTGAGTGTTGGCTCGCGGGCCGGATTCAATCCCTTAGCGGGCCTGATCCGGCCCGCGGGCCGCCTGTTTGACACCACTGGATTAGACAAACATTTTACAAAGTGGGTGAAATAAAATGGCATCTCATTCCTCCGTTTTCCCTCAAAAATAAAACCAAAACACCACAATGGAAACAGAATCGAAGCCGCCTGTTTTTTAAATGCCCGTTAAGATATTGTAGTAGTGGAGACCGGGTACAGTTATAACACATTTTGCTTCCACTCGAAATTGCTAATTAAGAAGCGAATTAAGTCAAAGTTACAGTGGATGAAGGTAAAAATACACGGATTCCCCTGACGCTGTTTTCTAAATGCGGTATTTTGAAGTCAATCTCGAAGTCGAACTGGTTGAGTAAAGTCGGTAGAGTTTTTCGAGAACAGGCTTCTTCGGCTCAGCTCACTAAAGAGAACCGGCTCTTTTGGGTCCCAAACGGCTCTTCAGGTTGTTTTTGCTTCTTTAATCCCTACACGACCAAATATTATGTAAAATTGTGCAAAAAATGATGAAACAGAACAAAAAAGAACAAAATACCAAAATGAAAAAGTAGTGAAAACCTGAGAATAAATATACAAAAGGAAGAAAAAAAAAGGAAAAATTCAGAAAAAGCCTGAAAGAAACAAAGTAGAAAAAGTAAATAGAGAACAAAAAGACAAAAGTAACAGCTATAAAAAAATAAACACAGTGAGAGTTTTTTAAAGGAATTAAAAAAACAGGGAAAAAGAAGAAAAAGTTTGTGTTGCATTCAAATAATTTCCAACTATACCAAGTCAATCTTGTTGCCAAAATTGTACTTCCACTCAAAAATGTGATTAAATACAATTCTGTATCGTGCAACCGACTAAAAAAGCCCCCCAAAATGTTAGTATTATGCGACAAAAGATACCAGTAAAAAAAAGAAATGAAAATCTTGTGAAAGAATTGTTGTGAAAACAAATGACGTTTGTAGGCCGTACAACCTTTGCAATAGTACATTAGTCAATTCATTCAAAAGTGAAAAATAATTTTGCACTGTCGGAAAATCCGCAAAATGTAACGTAATGTCAAATTTTGGACATGTTTGATGACTCGGTTGCCACACTTGGGATTGCCGTTGCTCACTGTTGTTTCAAGCGTTGCTCTCAAACTTTGCGTGAACGCTCAGACCCGTGGAAAATTAGAGGGAACATTGGTTATGAGGCCCCTTCTCAAGATTTCTTATTCTCCTCAAGCTGACGTTTTGAGTTTTCCCTTGCCCGCATGTTGATTTAAGATCAGGGGATGGTGTCATTATAATCCTTTGCAGCCCTCCGAGACATCTTGTGATTATGAGCTATACAAATAAATGTGACGTGACTTGAATTGATTAGTCGATCTTTAAGGTTAACAACCCATATCTAGGTCGGATATTCAATTTCCCCATTAAAGAATATTGGTCATTGCATGTACAGTATCTCTACTGCTAGCATACAGACCATAACGTGACTATAGAGTACACATGTTTAAAGTAATGAAATTACATTTTATCCGTCAAAACACCTTGTAGAGTTTTGCCTTTCCTCGCCTGTCGTCATGGGGATACATATATTTTTTTTATCTGTTACGCAACTGCTCCACTTGCGCCAGAGGTAACCCTGAATAAGCAACCGACCCAAGGATGAAAGACACACATGTTAGATGGCAGTATGGAGGTTTTCCATGTGTGAGGCAACATAAATGATATCCACTCTGAAACAAGGCGCGTATGATGACAGGACAGGATCATTTTGATGGGTGAGACCAGCACACAGACCCCGCTGAGGCAGTTACATAACATATAACCAACAGAGTCCCCACAAACACCATGCTGGCTCCTCAGTTTTCCCTGTAAGGAGTCCAATAGATATTATCTCATCTCCAGCATCTTCCGTCCTGTTTTTCGGGAGCATTGCCAAATCTCAATGTCACCGGTTATGGTGGCATTGACTTTTTTCTTGAAAGTGGGTCTTGAAAGTATCATTCAAAGTCTTCAATCACTTGTCCCGACCTAGATTTCAGCAGATTAAAGTTGCTGTCATCTTGGTTAAGCCTTCTGAGGGTTGCCAAGTGTATTATTATTTTTTAAATCCTTACAGTCCTATGAGAACACAAAGCCCCTAACATGCAAGAAAAAAAATCATTGCAAATTTTTCACAGCTAACCCCCGGGATGCTGAATATAGATGTTTTATACTGTCAAGACCAGAACGGAAGTAGGACCCAGATGCGTAACGAGATATAGAGGAAAGGCAGCGCCCGCGATCCGGTGCTCGCTGGACGCGGGAAGCAAGCCGCTCACGGGATCGGATCGTCTTCTGAATGCGGAAGTGGATCTTCCGGAGCGGGAGGTCGTAGCATAGTTGGACGGAAAAAACAGTCGTTAATCGGGACGGAAGATCGAAACGTGGTTGGGTCAAAAAACGGGTCGTTAGCCGGGACGGGAGATCAAAACGTGGTCGGGGTCAAAAACGGGTTGTAGCAGGAGACAAACGGGGCAATCACGAACGGAGGAGTGGAAAACGAATGACAAAACGGGGCTGACGGGAGTCAGAGTCAAAAAATGCTTGCCTTGTGAAAACAGTTCGCTGACGGATTGACAACAGATGAGTGAAAAGACTGAGCTTAAGTAGGACGGGGAACCAATCAGGTAACCAGAAGAAGCTGGCGCCAAACGAGCGGGCGCAGGTGAGTGTGGTGAGTAATCATGACACTTTTAGGTTTTTTTTACGGCTATTCATGAACAAAAATGGTACAGGCAAGAAATAATAAGTATTTTTCTTTCGGCCCGGTAAATGTCTGCGGGCCGGTGGTTCAAACCACTGTGTTATAGGATTAAAGCTAGTCTACGTTGTGCAGGATTGTTCTGTATATCAAATAGTTTACAATGTTCAGCTCTTAAATTGCAGGAAAAATGCTGGAATCTGTTGAGAACTTGTTGATTTCCACCAAACTTCGCTCTATTTTGCTGTTCACACTCAACTTTTCCTTGTATCTAGTCTTCAAAAGGCGGCACGGCATCTGGGTGGTTAGCGCACAGCCCCAAGGTGCAAAGATCCAGGGTTCAATTCCAGCTACTGCAGCCTTCCCGGTTTAAATTGTCTCTTAATGTGAACGAGTGAGGTGTCTGTCTCTGTGGCTGGCAACCAGTTAGGGGTGTATCCTGACCACTGCCCGAAGAAAGCCTTGGATGGGCTCCAGCAGCCCCGTGGCCCTACTGTGGTTAAGGAGGTGCAGAAAATGGATGGATGGATAGTCTTCAAAACCACCTAAACTTGTAGAGTACGCAGATCGATATGTATTTACATCTTCTTCCATTGATGCTGGTAATCCAATATGGCCGTCTTAAAAAGACACATGACCCTCGGATGTCTGTGTATCAAGTTGCAGACTTGTCGCAGTTTCCATTTTTAGCGATGATATTTTTGAATCCTCTGTTTTGCGCGCATATTTCTTTTACCACTTCAAGCAGTTATCAATGCTTTATACTGGACCCAGTGATGATATATGAGTTCAAATAAGGATGAAAACAAAAGTTTTAGAGCAAACAACAGATTTCATTTATTCCCCAGCGGACAAAAAAACCCCAACATGAAACAGAAGAATACAAACATGAATATCATTATTGTAACAATACGGAATGTAGTGCTCTCTCCCTTTATGCATTTGGAGAATTTGCTTGGACTTAATGGACCTGGTCCAAGAAATAAGTCTTTCGCTTCTTTCTCTGATTGTACAAATTGAATCCACACTTCTATACGCATACAAAAACGTCCCTGCTAAATGTCTTTAAGTGCATGTACAGTTTGTGCAAAGTCTTTCTTTGGAAATGGAAACGATTCTTCAGCTTTCTACTTGAAGCTCGCTAATAGATGAAAATTCCACAAAACAGACAACAGGACGAAACACCGGAAAATGAGAAAAGTACCTTAGTGTAGTCCAGTTGGCGTCTTGACACGATCAGATGGAGGCTGTGTTTGGAATCATTTTCTTATTTCCTACTTTCTTGATTATTTTATTGAATATATGTTCAAGTGCAGTTTGTTGACCTTCCTTAATATTGTATTTAGGCCTAGATCAGGGATCACCTACCTTTTTTGAGCTGAGAGCTGAGAGTTGCTATTATTCTATGCGTAATGCTCCAAGTTTGATATGCATTCCTACGTAGGCGAGTAAAAGTAAAAAGGAGTGATTTTGAACACAGCCTATAATTCAAAAGATAAATTCTTACCCATAGACAGATTTATTTACCTTTATGAGTCTGGATGTTATTTTAAAATATTTTATGTTGTATCTCAAATGAAATGGAAAAAAAATGATCCTTGAAATAAGCAAAATGATCTTGCCTAGACATTTTGACAAAATTAAGTAAATATTTTCCACCCAAAACAAAAGTGTATTCATTTCAATTAATTCATACAAAATGAACCAAGAATATCAAGAGCGAACTTCTGTTCATTTCAGGGTTTTTTTTTTAATTTGATGTGTACCGTGCAGCAAAATGTTTTGTCAAATTTGTCAAAATAATTTATATATATATATATATATATATATATATATATATATATATATAATTTTACTATTTATATATTCATTTATTTTGTTTAACATTCATAGATAAGAAACAAAAATAAAAATCACTGAAGAAGTAGTAATACTTCACTCTTTAAGTGTTAAATTAACAGAATTTCTTCTTTGTATTAATTGCTTGCTTATCTTATTCTCGTTTTATTGTTGTTTGAAATTCTGTGTACAGAAACTTTGGGTAAAATAAACTGCATCATTATTTTTACTAAGTAGCTTAGGATAATCAGTGTTAAATGTTTAGTCTTTATGTGTTAAATTAACACTATTACTGATTGCCTTAAAAACACCAGTGTTAAATCAACACCTATAGAGTACATTTTTGATCCAAAAAGTTAACAGTTTAAGTTGCAATTTGAAACTTAAAAGTGTTAAATTATCACTTAAAGAGTAACATTTTTTAAACTACCTCAGTTAACAAATGGTTCTAATCTAAAGAGTGTTAAAGTACTTTGTTAACACTGGTTATTTTAATGTGTACTATTGTCCCTCATCTGGTATATCATGACTCCTCTCCAAGCACTCTGGACTTGTAATACAGAGACGTATGATGCAGGCAAACTCCTGCCTACTCGCTGAAGAAGCCTCATATGTATTGGGTGATTTCTCCAGGACATTTCCATTTTTTTCCCTACCTCCACGGCAAAAATACCACGGTTGTATTCGTCCATATATATTGTAAGTCCATGCTTCTGACAAGGAAATACTGTACTATCTGCTAGATATGGCATTTTTGCTTGTATTGGATATACATTTTCTCTTTTTACTAAGAAACCAAGATCAAATATCTCAAAATAAGAAGAATTAGGTTTCGGATTATATTCTCCACTAATTTCCACTAATTGGGTAAGAATGTATTTTTAGTTCTAGGACAGGGGTCTCAAGCGTGGTGCTCGCAGGCATCAGGGTGCCCCCTAAGGACAGCTGAGGACCTCTTCTGAAAATAGCTCACCAGTCCTTTATCAATGTGATTTTTTAGTAAAATCATTTTTTAGTGGTTAACTGAATCTATATGACGCCCTTCCAATTATTAACCTGGTAATAACATAGCAACAACATAGGTTGTTATCTTAGAAATGCCCTTTTCCCTATTAGAACAAATAAGTAGCTCTCAGCTTGAAAAAGGTTAGAGACCCCTGGTGTAGGGATCCGAAACTGAAACCGAGTTTTTATTATCTCCCCCCCAAAGTGTTCAGTGCTTAGCCCGAGCTGTTGCTGTCCAGTTCGGAGATGATTGTGATCAGGTTCTGCAGGCCAAAAATATACCCGGTGTCCTGTCCTTCGTGAACAACGCTGTCCTCTCGGTAATGTCTGCAGGTCGTGTGAGCAAAGTCGATCATCCGCACGTCCACCACGGGGTTTCGAGGCAGAACACCCTCATCGCGTGGGAAATGAAGCGCACCCGGCACCCCCGCATCCCCACCCGCCTCCAGCTGTCCTTCTTCCTCCTCCTCTTCTCCATCTTCCTCAGAGAGGCCTCCCTCGGCTCGCCTTCGGGTATGCTTCCGATGGGGCGCCCCGTCGTAGATGATGAGCAGAGAACTGGAGTAGAAGCGGTACGACTCGCAAGCTTCCAGGGCGGCTTGCATGTCGCGGAGTCTGCGCAGAACCGGCGAAAGGAGTTCCCGTCGCAAATGGCGCCCGCTGTGAAAAAACTGGACCAGAGCGTCCTTGAAGTCCGAGCGGGTGAGCTTGCGGCCGTGGTACTTGTTCATGAACATCAGCTGGCCTGTGTCGGATTGGTAAACCTGGTGGGTTAGAACACAAACACGGAGTTTGTTTGCTTTTGTTTGACCAGTCTTTTTAACCGACAGCTGGTGCAAACTGTGAAGAGGTTGTTTGTTTCTATAGCATAGAAAGAATGTGGATGGGGCAACACGGGTCTCTTTTAGAACACTAAACTATTTTACTTGATAAATCCAAGGACACTTTACGCCAGGTCAGAGCGTCCCTACTATGTCCCTACCTTACTGTGTTTTTTGGCCCCTGGTGATGTTATTTTCCCCAACATGAGACAATAACAATGAATACATGGTACCTAAAAATGTAAGAAAATTCAAAAGTTGTGGTGTTTGGGAGCATGACTGCAAAGTGTGTGCCTCATACGCGTCTAAGAGGCCTGTCTGGTGTTGAATGACATCATATAAAATGCTGGCTGGTTTGGTTTGTGTCACAGCATCATGAAGATGCCAGTATCTTATAGGCTGAACACCCTCCCACGGGACTTTCTCTCTTTTCGTTCAATTTCGAATCCCGCGCAACAAACTTGAATATGATTAGACTTGCAGTAATGCTAAAAGTAGGAGCACGAAGATGCTAACAAATGAAACGGAGAAACACCAAGAAAGCACACTTATGTTACCGTTGCTGAGGAATATGCCTGTAACCAATCGACAATCAGGATCATTGTCAAGGATGAAGAGGCGATTAAAGCAACAAAGTCTTCTGAGGGCATGACAATCATAATAAGTTTAAGTTTTCAAATCAGTGTTACTGATACTGTCTCCTTCTTCTGCATCCACCCACTAACTCCACTGTACCACCTTAAGTCACTTCATACCAAAGGTAAATCAAATGTTATTTTTTCTTTACGTGCACATTTATTTTGAATGCTTAATCATATACACTAGTGATCAAAAGTTTGGCATCGCATAGGAATTTCCATTCATTGACGAAAGCAAAGTTTGAAAGGTTTTTTTTTTTTTCTAAATGTTCTCATGGTACTTTTTCCTCATTTATAAAACTCTCCATTTCTCCATTTATGAAGCACATTACCTGCACTGTTAATCCTCAGTGTGCTGGAGCCCATCCCAGGTATCTTCGGGCAGTGGGCAGGGGACACTCTGAACTGGTTGCCAGCCAGTCACAGGGCAGAGAGGGAAAGAGAATCGCTCGCTCATTCATACCTAGGAACTAATTGGACCGGCCAATTCACCTAACATGCATGTCTTTGGAATGTGGGAGGAAACCGGATGAAACGCAAGCACAGGGAGAACATGCAAACTCCACACAGGAAGGTTCGATCTTATGACGTCAGAACTGTGCCGCACACGCGCTATCCTCTGCGTTGCCGTGCTGCCCGAACCAATAAGAAGCGGCCCATATTTTATAATGTAGATTGAATTTTTGGATGTCACCTGCATGCCGCAGAGTCGGACGCCAATGGAGGCCGAGGTGCTCTGCTGGCACTTTCGGATCTGGACGGCTTTTTTCTCTTCGGAGGCGTCATCGCCGTGTTGCCGCGTTCCCATTTTCAGGTCCAAGACGCACGGAACCGTGTGCTGCCAGGTCAGGTTCTCCAGCAGGATGAATTCTGGCGGCATTAAGTCAAGGGAGGATCGGCATTGTCTGAACTAATCCAATACTTAGGAATTAGTCCTAATGAATGAATGTGATTCATCTGTCATTTTAAAAATCAAAAATAGGAAAATTAGCAGAATCTAATATTAATGTTAAGAGTTGAACTAAAATTACTCAAAGTTGGTAGTGGAGGAATTGTTACTGTGGCAGGGCAATTAATCACATTCATTTTGAGTTAATTTGAATAATCTGCTATTTAAAAGTCAAAAATGGGAAATTGTGCAGAGTTTAATATTAATGTAGGAATTTAGGAGTCCAAGTGAAATTACTCAAAGCTGGTGCTGATTATAAAGAAATGTTAATCCGGCTAGGCAAATAAGTTTGAATAATGCATCATTGTAAAAATGGAGGATATGACAATTTGCCAGATCGTAATCAAATAATTGTAGGAATGAGTTGGACTTAAGTTACTCAAAGCTCCTGCTGATAATGAAATATTTTTACTCTAGCTGGTCAATTGACCAAATTATTTCAATATATATGTTATTTTGAAAATTGAGAAAATAAAAATTTGTCAAACTATAATTATTTTGTCATTTGAAAAATCAAAAATAAAATTTGCCAAACCGAAATATTGACAGTAGACATTCATGAAATCAACTTGAATTACTCAAAGCTGCTGCTGATTATAAAGCAATTTTCATAGCTGGAAATTTAATCAAACTAATTTGATCAATTAATCACCAATTACAAGACTTTTAATTTAATTGAGGCACAATCTTATTAAAAAAACAGTTATTCTTATCTGAACATAATACAGAGGATATATTTTTTAAATCAATACAATTTGCGCCTGAGTCAATTTCTTCCATTTTAAAATTGGCGCACACCTGGTGTCAACTTTCATATTAAGAATAGTGCTGGATTGCACACCAGACGTGTCATTTTGTGTTTTGACACTCGTGGTTGCCATGGTAAGAGACTGAATTGCATTTGCTTGTCATCGTTCACAGAGAATTAAAGGAAACTTTAGCGAACTGACACTGACGCCAATTTTTAAAAAAGAGAAGTGTTGTGTTTTTGATCTGCTGTTCAAATCGGATGTATGAATTGAGGACTTCATTTGTGGGTAAAAAAAATTAAATACTGTGAGTACAATGAAAATATTGAACAAAGTACTGTTCAACCTCCTGTTTTGCCCCTGTTGTGTAATATATGAATAATGTTGCCAAAACATGTATTATTCATTCTTTAGGGGCATCGTAAATGTTTTCAGCTGTCACTGAAGTGTTTTGTATTTAGAGTGCATGAATTTTAGAAAAGACCAACTCGCTGTTTTACTCGGTACTGCCACAATAAAAATATATATATATTTAAAGCCACAGTGTATACAATTTTGCAAATAAAGTAGCATATTGTTTTCCGGAATTTGTGCTAATCAAATTACTTCTTGACGTTTTTCTTTTCTTTTAGTAATCTCGATAAAAGCTTTTCGGGACACACGTGCCCAGCCTTCCCGTCGCTGTTCTTGGGTCATTGACAAGGTCGCTTCAAGGTCACATCTATTCAACAGGCACGATTGCGTAAGGTGACACCGAGGGCAACGAAATACGCTGATAAAAGAGTGTTCGACAAGAATCCTGGGCCAGGCCATTGTGTGTGTACGCTGGCTATAAAAAGCCTGCTTTTCATTAGCACGTTTTTCACATGGCGGCAAAAAGAAAGGATACTGTATTGGTTGCGGTGCTTGGCGTTGTCCTTCATCCTTTGGAGCTGCTGCTGGTGACATTTGAGGCTCCAGGGATTGTGCTCGAGCTGCAGAGCCAAATTACTGTGGCTGCGCTCAAGACGGTAGTGCAAAACCTCTGCCTGCTGCAGCCAATCCAGATCCACATCCTCTTGAGGCTTGTGTGCGCTGGAAGGGGGACGAGTAATAAAATGTTAAGTAACAACATCTTAAAATCTCCATTTTATCCTCTGAAGAAGGGGGTGACCAACATTTTGAAGCCAAGAGCTACTTTTTTGTTACTGATGAGCACGAATGGTCACCAGTTTATTAGGTATTTTTAAAATAACAGTGTATCGTGTAATTACCATGTTGTTAGTATGTTATGACACAGTGGTTTAAGACGTAGAATTAAAATACGCTAAAATAGGTTACATAATCAAATTTCCTCGAAAATCGAATGTTTTAAAATTAAAATTAAACTCTGTATAAATTTAATTACTTTTATTTTTATATTTGTTTTGAATACATTTCCCCCAATCTTTGTTTCGAACTTTACAACAAAAACAATTTGAGAATAATAATTATCAATTAATTTATCTGTTCATTCATTTTATCTCTGTATAATTTTTTTGGGGGGGATACCTTTTTCCAACGCTTAGAATTCTACAAAATTATTTATTTTATTTGAAAATTCATTTATTCATTACATTATTACCTTTTTTAATTGTTTTTTTTTTTGTTTGTTTTGGAAACATTTTCCCTGTGTTGGTTTAGAATTTCACCCAAAATATTTATTTGATTCATTTCTTTATTTGCATTTTATTCTAATTTATTTTATTTTTATAGGACATTTTCGGAAGCCTTATTTTTAATAGGGTTGATTTGGAATTTCACCAAAATATTATTTTTATTTAAATGAATATTTATTTATTTATTCAAATTCAATTTAATTTTCCCTTAATTTATTTTATTTTTACCAGCTTGTTTTGGAAATAATTTATTTCCCAGGTTAGTTTACAAATTTGCCCAAAAAAATGTAAAATTTGATTTAAAAGAAAAAATGTTGTGTTTATTTATTTGAATTTAACGAACTATTTATACATTTGATTATGTTTAATTTGATTTTAATAAGCTTTGTTTCGGAAACAGATTTTTGTAATTTTATTTGAATTAAATAGTAAATACTTTAAAAATTGCAAATAATGACTTTCCTGTAGCCTCTGAGCCCCAAGTAGCCCCCTTAGAGCACTTGGGTAGACTGTGGACTGGTTTTGAAAATAGCTCACCAGCGATGGGTTATTGTGATTTACTTGGGAATTTGATTCCTAACTGGCATGATATTTTAGTAGTTGACTGAGCTTATGTTAACGATGTTTCTAACAATTGCAGTTATTTGCATACCAGACAGTTAGCCATTTGCGCTAACCAGTAAGAAAAAAGTTCTACGCTTCAAAAGGCCTGGTGAACATTGTTGAGCAGTCTATGTTTTCTTAGCAGAAATTTAGACTTTTTACCTTTTGTCTTTGCGCAAATGCCGTACCCGTCCCTCTTTTGTGAGATTTTCGCTTTCGGCGAGTGGCGAAGGTGCTGTCACGTTTTCCCATTTGACCATTTTGCTTTTTGGCTCGCTATCGGGATCCTTGTTCTCTAAATTGGCCCCCGGGTCGCTATGGAGGGGGTAAGCCATCAGGCAAAGGTTCCCTTCATTGTCCTCCTCGAAACTCACCGACACCACGCCTGGTAAGAATCAGAAATTTCGGGTTGAATCACCTTTAGACACAATACACATAAAATGATATCATGCCAAGTCAAGTCATGTCACAATTATTTGTGTAGCCCTTAATCACAAAATGTCCTCAAAGGACTGCACAGGTCACAATAACACAATCCCCAGATCTGAAACAGTGCCGGAAAGGAAAACCTCAAAAACCTCAGCAGATCTCAATTCTGCAGATTTCTTCTTAGCTCTTGGAGTCAGCAGTAGACCAGTATTTTCCTAGCTAGGGCTCCTCAAATTTGAACCCAGTTTAGGGACAATAGAAATTATATATGTAGCCATCAATTGGAAGATAATAAAGTCTTAGATAATAAACTCTTACCCCATTGGCAGAAAAAAGTTTAAGCGTTTTCAAGATAATGTTTCTACGTTTAAGGTACAGTATTTCATATATAAAATCATTCTTAAATTAAGATAAAATAAGAATGATCTTATTTAGCAGATTGTTGAAGAAAATTTTCAAATTAAAACAAATATTTTCTTACCCCATTGGCAAAAAAAGGCCTGAGTCTTATAATGCTCATTTTAGGTATTTTTCGATAAAATATTTCTTAAAATGAGAAGGACAATTTACCAAATATATATATATAAGAGACATTTTTCCTTTTTTAAGAATGTTATAGGTATTTTATGTTAATGTTAGGTATTTTATGTCTAATGTTACAAGAAAATATTCAATAAAATGTGCAACATGATCTACCTTTTGCTAGATAAGACAATTTCAAACATTTTTTAGCCTTTATATTTTGAGAAAAAAACTGGAAAAAATTACTTCAAATGAAAAAAAATGTGCTACTAATATTGTAAGAATCGTCATTATCATTTATTCATTTTGCAGCTTAGAGTCTAAATATAAAAGATTACAAAAGATGGAGTCAAAACAGAAAAATTCTTTCAGAGAAAGTTTAGAATAAGCAAAGTTGTGCTGTTTTTCTTTTTCAATGACACAAAATATTCCAGGTTGAAGGACAAGGGAGAGTGAGAAAGGGCGTGAGAAGCGCGATAAAAAATAAAAGATGCTGACAGAGAATCGAGCAATGTGGGCACCGCAACAAACATAGACGGGAAAGATAAGGACAATTCTCCCACACTTTTGGGTTGACGTAATTCAGTCTGACAAAAGATTCCCTGAAAAAAAAAATCTCTCCGTGAAAGAATTCTACTTTTTTTTTCTTCAAATATTGACATACTGTATGACGGGCAATGCTGCAATGATTATTTAACACGATTCTGTTTTCAAGAAAAGCTTGCTTCCTCTTGGCAGAAAATAGAAGTTTGGATCTGGCGTGAAAACAAATCATGACTTCACAAATGGGTTAACACATATTTTTAGAAGAGTCCAATCGTACAATCGGTTAGTACAGCTAATCAGTGGAATTTATAGCTTATCTGCAAGAAAAACCAGATGTGCTTAAAAAGAATCCAATTTTGGAAACGGCGTGTCGATTTTTTATGTAATCAGCATAGAAGGTCTATTTGACAGATTTAAAACAATTAAAAATAGCTTATTTGAAGATATTAGTCCTTGTTTCTCAAACAAAAAAGAAAAATATGATCCAAATATAAGCAGAAATATTTGATCCAGCCCATGGTGTATCATTTTGCTCTTTTTGAAAGAATTATCTCCTTCCTTGCAAAAGTATTTTCAATCTAATTTAAAAAAAACAATATCGCTTGTTTAGTGTAAACTGCTTAAAATGAGAAAAATGTCACCTGAAAAATCAAAATGCACTTACAATGTTTTTTTTTTTCAGTGTTCACTGCATAAAAGTAAATTCTTACCCCAAGGGCAGAAACATTCTATGATCTGTTAGGTAACATAATTTTGCCCAAACGAAAAAACAAAAAACAAATGAAATATCGTAAAACTAGAATAAGCATGCCTTTTCTATTGCAACTTCAGTCATTTTAGGTTTAGTTTTTCTTTAATAAATGTGTTCTTATATTTCTGGTAAAAAAATACTAAAAATATGTTTTAAAATAAAGCAAATCATCTTACAAAGCAGATGGTAAATTATTTTCTTATTTTTTTAAGGAATATTATTTGAAGATAAAAAAATACTTAAACAAGCGAAATCATCTAACACCTGTTAGATAAAATATGGTTTTTATTTTAAGTATACATCTTCTTCTTTGAATCGAAATCATGCTTAAACTAAGCATTTTATTTGGTGTACTGCAATAAATAAAATCTTACCCCACACATTGGCTCTTTTCTCAAATAAAATAAGAAAAAATATCCTCAAATAAACCAAATAATCATATCTAGTAGATTTGCTCATTTAAAAGAATACACCAGCATCATAAATAAAATAATAATAAAACAAGCAAAACAATCTACTCAATGCTATACAAGACACATACAGTAAGCTTATTCTAAGTACATCTATATGACAAAAACAAGCTTAAATTACCAGCAGATTTAATTTCCCCCTGTGTTCTGGTCTGGAGCCTTGTCCTGAAAATGCTGGTTTACTAGTGATCCCAAGAGCCAAGAAGAAATACGCTGGTTCGAGAGCATTCTCCATTCGGGCCCCAGTGCTGTGGAATGTTCTGCTCAATGAGATTCGATCTGTAATCTTGGTGGAACTGTTTAAATCATACTTCTATTTTATAGCTTATGAATGACCTACATTTCACGTTGACAATATCTGTGTATTATTTGTTATTGCAACAGCCGTTGCAGCCTGGTCATCCTGGAAGGGGGATTACCTCATGTGCGGCCCCTTCTCAAGGTTTCTTCATTTGGCTCATGTTGTGGTTTTTGAGTTTTTCCCTGCTCTCATGTAGGTTTTAGATCAGGGGATGGTGTAATAATAGTCTTTGGTTTGCAATAATCTGTGTTCTGTGCAACCTTTTGAGATTTTTTGTGAATAAGGGCGTCAAAAAATAAACATGACTTGACTTAAATATCTTAAAATTAGAAATATTATACTTCAGATTAAAATTTTGGTGAATGCGGTTGGATTCTATTTTTTGCAGCTCAGGCAGTAAATCTTGAAACATGAGAATGCTTTTGGAAAAGAATAAGTGGTACACTCTTTTGTGTGTCAAAAAAAAAAACCCAACATGAAAACTTGCAGAGCTTGTTAAGATCGCCAGATAAACAATATGTTACCATAGACAAATGAGTTCAACCAGCTCAACTGAACTTTGTTTTCCACGCATCAGAAACTCAAGTACAGCTTCAGCTCAAGTTTTGCGACCTAAAGAACCCTCCCTAGAAGCAAAGAGGACTAAATTTCAGGTACTCGCTAGGAAACAACCAAATCATCCCCGCTCACCTCATCTACCTGTGCAAATAGCATCAAAAGCGAGCAGAACACTATGTCCTGTTTGTTTTTTCTATCCCTCAGTGGTGCTTTGTGGAAAAATACCCTCTGCTATTTTTCTACTTGGTTTCCAACTAATCTTGGGAATGGTGGCTTCTTTTAGAGAACCGTCTTTTTCTGCACGGCTCAGTAAAATAAATTCCTCTTTGGTGTTATTTGTGTGGCTTTAAAGCAGGGGTCTCAAACTCATTTTAGACCAGGGGCCACATGGTAAGAAAAACATTATCACAGGGGCTGGACTAATAGAGAAAGGGAAAAAAGAAAGAGAGAAAAATAGAGTGAGAGGAAGGTGGAGAGAGAAATAGAGAGAGAAAGAAATAGAAAAAAAGAGAGCGAAGAGAAGAGAAAAAGAGATACAAAGCGAAATCAGAGAGGGAGAGACAGAGACAAAGAAAAAGAAGATAAAGAGAGAGACAAAGAGAGAACATAGTGAAAGAGGGAGAGAAAAAAAGAGAGAGACATTGAGAGATGAATAGAGAGAAAGAGAGAGAAAGAGAAAGCAAGAGAGTGAAATAGACACAAAGAGAGAAAGAGACATGAAGAAAGAGAGAAGCGAAATAGAGAAAGAGGGAGAGGGAGGGAAAAGAAAAGAGACACAAATAAAAAGAGAAGAGAAATTGAGAAACAGTGAGAGGGAAAGAACAAAAAGAGAGAGATAGAAAGGAAATGATAGCGTAAAAGAAGAATGAAAGACAGTGAGAGAGAGAAAGAAAATGGTAAGAGAGAAAATAGAGAGAGAAAAGAGATAGAAAGAAAAAGAGAGAAAGAAGGAAAGAAAGAAAGAAAAATAAAGCAAGAAAGAAAGAGAGAGTGAAAGAGGGAGAGAGGGGGAGAAAGAGAGAGAAATCCAGCACCAGTTACTCTGCAGGTGGCACCAAGAAGCTTGTTTTTTCCTTGTGCTTCTATCAGTGTTATCTCACGAGCCCTATCAATATCCTTGGCGGGCCTGATCCAGTTCGAGGGCAGCATGTTTGACACCCCTGCTTTAGGGGGACACGGAATAACATTCGACCACTAGATGTCGCTGTAATATATAGTGCAACGTAAAATGGGGGCTAAAAAGAAGTTACCAAACCGCATCAGTGAAGTGCCAAATTGCAATGAACTAAAAAAATAACTTATTATTTATTAAAAAAAGAAATCCCCCAAATAAGCAGCTTCTTGGTATTATTTGCATTTTCGCGTTCCGGGGCTATGCCAATTTTGGTATGTTAACTCTGTCGGCTTCGTTCTATTTATTTAAGAAAAATAATATCATTTTAATTAAAAGGAGATAGTTATGTAAAACTGCGGAAGCCTAAGAGTGACAAATTTCAATGAATTAAAATAATGTATTATTTATTTTTCAATGTTTAAAGAAAAAAAAAATTTCAAAAAGGAAGGGGATTTTGTATTATTTGCATTTAAGCACTTAATCACTTTCAAATGGGTCCTATTTCAGGTTCAATGAATGCCAATTTTAGTATGTTAGTATGTACATGAGTTTGTTTATGTTTTGTGATGTTTGTGGTGAGTTGGTTCAGATGTAAAGCTGTATTTACTTAACTGTTAAAATAAACAAATTGTCAGCACATTCAATGCCAAACATGAAAATCTTTTTTTCCCACTGTTGGTGAATAATCGTGCTGAGAAAAAATTGCGTGGTCATAATTTCTAGGATAGGGTCCAAATGTAGCCTGTAGGATAAACCAGAGTATTGAAAAATAAATATATATATTTGGCATTGACATATTTCTCCTGATTCAGCCTTGACAACATAACATCTGTATCCGGCCTCCGAGCCAAACAGAGTTCGACATCCCTGGTCTAGGAAATACGGAGGTATTTTTTATACATGTATCCCTACGAACAAATGGCAGGATCAGTCCTCCGTACAAAAAGCCAGCTCATAGAACCGTAACGTTCCCGAATGACAAATCTCTACTTCCTACCTCTGTACTGGGGGGTGAACCTCCTCATCTCGGCGGGCAAGCTCTTGTAGAACTGATGCTCTCTCGGGATGAGAGGCTTGCAAATGGTTTGTTCTCCAAAGCGCAGGACGCAGGAATGTCCCCCCACTTGGTGTATGAAGGGTTCAAGTATGACCCCTTTGTCCATGTAACACTGCAGCGGCGGCGGCGGCATTTGCTGCTGCTGCATCTTTTGCTTCTGGATCTCTGCATCCTTGGCTTCTCGGGCCTGAGCCTCCACGGCCGGACTCATTCTCCTCGCGCCCCGGCCACACTTGGGGGGGCATCAGATTCGCTCAGAACAAAGCAAAGCTAGCTTCTGTCAACGTCTCTTGAGGCCCGTTGCCGTGCAGATAGCCTGCTGATGATGCTCATCCAAAATGAATACAAGAACGAGGAGCTGGAGGATAAAGAGATCAAATTGATCAGATTTTATTGCACAAAAATCCCACTTTTCCTTCCTTTTTGTGAATTTATGCAGCTAAAAGCGCGATTGGGAAGCAGATAGATTCTGTTTGTGACTCCGAGGCGGAACTAGAAGGTCTGTGACAGAAGAGAGGTTGAGCTATTTGAAAAGCTCGCAGGGAATAACAAAACTCCGCCCCCTAGACGAGAAACTCACCAATCGGGAGGCTGTAATGCAAGCTGTTTGGTAGCAATCCTCAGTGAGGAGAGGGAGTTAGAGAAATAATGGGAGTGGCTATTAGAATAGGGGAGGGAAAACAACAACAAGGGTGGGGGTTGCTTTTTAAAGTCAGCTGTGTGTCAGAGGGTTTGAACAGCCTGATAAATACCAGGCAACATTTTTGATGTTGAGGCGAGGTGCAGGGAGGTAAAACCAACCGTGTGAAGGCTGATTTTATTATGTTGCAAGCCTTAAATGTGCTTGATGTTTTTTTTCCCTCTGAGTTTCTGATATGTTTATAGTTTAGTAGACACTGAAAATAAGGGCAGAAGACATCATTGAATTTTGAACTTGCAGGGAGAACAGGAGAGGAAATTCTCGGATAAGGAATTACAACTTGTCCTGAAAGCATGATCATGGTGTTTTTATAAAAGGAGATGTTCGGAATTTGTAGCTTTGTTACTCTCTACCATCATCTTCTAGTTATGATTGCAGCCTCAGTGAGTTTAGTCATGATGCGCGTGTAAGTATGTGTATTTCTTAAACACACTCTAATAAACACTTCTTTTTTCCTTTACAAGGGGTTTGTGCTGACGTTTAGAAGCAGGCTTTTTTTACTTTAACCATATCATGCCAAACTAACAAATAAAAAATAAAATAATAAACCTGCGGGGACAAACATGACGTCCCTCCCTAGCACTCTCACATCCCTCATTCCTCAAACCTAATGTATTCCACCTGAACAGCTCTGACAAAAGTAAAACAAAAGCAGATGTACTCAGTGGACTATATTTAACTTTTAACTCAAATGTTGCACCCCAACTTTAAATCCCCTAGGTTACTAAAAGTAGACCAGCCCTAAAGGGTGTGGGAAATCAAAGAACAGCAACAATATTGGCCAATAGTGACAATGATATAAACGGTGTATAATAGTTAAAATCATGAACGACAGTCAGGTATAATAGTCAAAATAGCAAACCTGCATCCTATGCAATCTCCTTTGAGATGATCAAAATGCAAAGTCTAGCAGAATATTTACAGGATGACTCTTTCTCCTTTTGGGGAATGATAAAAGTAAATTACGTGAAAACTCAATTTTGGAACTGAGTGAGTTTAATTAATCCAAACAGTCTTAAAGATACAGAAAAACACACAAAATGTTTATTTTTTAAACATTAGTGATACACAACCCAGCAAATAATTTAATAGATTTCTAGATACAGATATATATCTAATAAAATTCTTCCTCCTTTTGGAAAAAAATTAAATGTCGTGTAGACACGTCTTAGGCACTCATTGAGATTGATTGATTTGCGCTGATATATGATGATTATTGTTATTTATGTCTATTATTTTGAAAATGGGAAAACATGTTTCAATGATCGATCTAATTTTCCTCATTTCAACTGACCGTTGTTTTTATTATTGCAATATGTTTAACTGCATACAACTGGGAGATTTTTTTACAAGCTCACAAATATTTTTCTAACATTGTTAAAACTTAAAATCTAGCAAATTATTGCATAAAATATTTGAAAGTCTTCGCAAGGATTTATCATGATTAATGTTATTTTCCTTTATTATACTTAGAATAAGGAAAATAATATTTACGATGAATTATTTTATTACATTTTGCTTATTAATTTCTTATGTATAACAATTTTTTACCAGTTTTTGTTCTTAATGAAACTCGGGGGAAAACAAACTTACATATAATGACCAGAATTACCTGCTGGAGGAAAAATATTGTTAGCTAAGCCCTTTGCAATCTTTCAGTAATAAAAACAAATACTCTTTTACCAAATTCATATTAATGAGCATTAATAACATTGCATTTTAAATAATGCAACATGTAAAAATGTTTATTTTTGTCATTATTTCAATGCAAATTCCCTACTGGAAAGGATAGTTTGTCAACTTAATTTTGCTTGAGAATTTGTTCATTCACTACAACTTACAGGGATTGATGTAAACAATATTATTTTTCATTTGTTTGGCATTGAACGAGTTAAAAAATACCTTTCTGGTATGTCTAAATATGATGCCAAAGTAAATTATAACCACAACAATGGAAAAATGGAGCCTTATGTTATGTACTCTGATATCACATGCATTCTTAATTTTATGTATTTATTTTGCCCTCACAGCGATGGAATTTTTAAAGCTTTTTTATGTGTTCAAAGAAATCCTCTGTCTGTTCTTGGTACATGTCCACATGTATGCATACTATACATTGAAGTTGGCGCGCCTAAGCGGAGAATTGAGCCAGAAAGACCGTCACTAATCCCTCTAATCCCGCCTGGTGGAACACTAGAAAAAATAGACTGTGACAAACAAGGTCAAAATAGCCTGGAAGTAACACTTAAACTATTTACTTAAAAGCTTTTTTAATGAAATGATAAGGAGACCCAGCAAATTTTGTGACTCCCTGTTCCAGTTTCTCACCCCACAATTTTGCCCTGCCACATTTTTTTTCATCTGGGCATTAAGAGATATTGCCATGGCTGCATGGCCTCATGTCAACAAGATGAAAATACGGTGGTATGAAAAAGTATGTGAACCTTTAGGAATATCTTACATTTCTGCACGATTTCCCTATCAAATGCGACCAGATTATTGTCAAAATCCCACAGATGAAAAAAACGTGGCTGCTTTAATTAAAACCAGCCAAACGTGTATAGGTTTGCATATTTTCATAAGGAAAGCATGCAAACAATAACAAAAAGGGGAGGAATAAGTAAATGAACCTTCAGGCAACACGAAGATATAATCTGTCAACATGCCCCACGACATTTTTTTTGTGATACTTCAAATGGTCGAGGATATGTTTTATACAGTAAATAATGTCTGAGCTAATCTAAAGTAATCAAGTCAAGTCTGTTTATTTGTATAGCCCTTAATCACAAGGAGCCTCAAAGGGCTGCACAGACCACACATTATTGCAAACGACAGCCTATTATTACACCATCCCCTGATCTAAAACCTACATGAGAGCAAGGAAAAACTCAAAACCACAACATGAGGAAAATGAAGAAACCTTGAGATGGGACCACACATGAGGTAATCCCCCTTCCAGGATGACCAGGCTGCAATGGATGTTGCAATACACAGACATCGTCAACATAAATCATAGATCATTCATAGGCTATAGAATAGAAGAGTGTTTTAAGCCTAGATTTAAACAGTTCCACTGAGGTTGCAGAACAAATCTCAGGGGGCAAAGCATTCCACAGCACCGGAGCCCAAATGGAGAACAATCTTGAACTTGCGTATCTCTTCTTGGCTCTTGGGATTACTAGTAGACCAGCATTTAACCCCAAAAACTCCTTAAACCATTTTTAGAAAAACAAAATTGTGGAAGGGTGCATCATGTAGCCATAAGCTAAAAATAGATTTGGATGGAATGATTACCATAAGAGTGGAGGACAACCGATACAAGGCTTTGTGTGAGGTTAATACCAAGATTTGGATTGTTTTTTCATGGTATCTATCAGGCTTAAGTGAGATCGGAGAACCAGTTTTCATAAATGCATATAGAAAAATACGATTTAAGATAATGATTTACTTACAGAAAAGGAACTGGTGTGGTACAGTGTACAGAAACAAAATAATGAGGTTTACTATGATCTTCAGAACACAGGGTCGACTATGCTTTCATGCAACATAACGTTGAAACACAAACTAGATCTAAATGAACAAAAAAAAACTAAGAAAGAAGATGCTGGGTATATTAATATATATCAACTCATTATAACTGAACAAAACAAATGAGAAAACAAGAAGATTTTACTTAGCGAGATAATGAAATGTACTTATTTTATTTCATTTTTAGAAATGAATTTGTATCAAATAAAATTGAATTTGAATATTTCTATGAAACATGTATTAGCGCCTACAGTACATGCCAGTACTATTACTTATATTGGTCTGAAAAAATGCAGCAGTATTTAGGAATCCTACAAAAAACAGACCTGATACTCATATTGTCATTGGGGCTAATAGAATGCAGTCTGTATTATACAGGGTGACCCCTAGTGGTGTAAAAATACTCTTTTTAGTAGTTTCTCTCCCTTACGACTAAAGTAAGCCACTTACACCAGCTTTGACCAACTCCAACTAAGTGCTCTTTTAGCCACTCCGTTATGCTTTGGGCTTCGATAATGTCTTTTTCCAATGCACACGTCTTAGCTCTTTTTGATCTAGAACAATGGTTCCCAAACTTTTGCAGGCTGGCGCCCACTTGGCTCCCCAGTGTTCTAGTAATCTCTAGTGGTTGATTACACACTTTCGCTTTAAGCAGGTCAAATTCAACGCCGTAAAAAGGCATCTGTGTTTACACAGTAAGTTTGGTCTTATCCCCTCCCTACTATTTATTCCCCAAATAAAGTTTATGGCAGGCAATTAACTTCAAGGAGGCAACCTGTATGTCTAATTTAACTAAAAATGGCAAAGAACAACAAGAAGGGAGGAGCTATAGCTTAAGCAACCTAAGATGTTCTTCATTGTGGACAGTTTTATGTCGAGGAGTTGTTGGAATGCAAGTGCAGACAACTAAAACTAAAGTGAAACAAGTGCATTAAAAATAAATTAGGTCGAGGTTATGTTGGGGTTTACAAGGGTTGATCACAATGTAGCTGTAGCACGACCTGTCAACACTTTTTTTGGGTGATTCCTCTTCACAAATTCTGAGTCTTACGGAATTTTGCCAAAATGTCTTTAATTTGGGCAGATAGAATGATGGCTGCACCCTCTTCCTTGTCTTTCTGAATGTCTCCTGCACAGTGGTGTGTGTTTTTATACCTTTCTTTTATCTCTTGCTTTTTTTCAATGGCCAGAAAAAGTATCTTCCTCTGCCTTTCTCCTTGTCCACTATTCTGCAGATCTTTCGTGGGATCCATTGTGAAAGATAGCTCTTTGTAGCAGTACCATACACTAGACTGTTTACAGAGCAGGAAGGGGACACGAAGAGCATGCCAGGGAGGGAATTGACGCATACGCACCGGTTTGCCAGGGGTTTACAGAGTGGGAAGAGGACACAAAGAGCATGCTAGGATTCACGTATTAGCGCCGCTTTGCCAGGTGGAAATCTGGGAGCGGCAAATGGCGACACGTACAGTAGTATATTTTTGACTTCGTATCCTGAACACCTCTGTAACTAGAGGCAATATTTTCTCATTCAGGTACTATGTAACCTGAAACTTTTGTATGTAGAGACATTTGTAAGCAGATGTACCACTGTGAGTACTTTTAAAAGCAACCACAAACTATGAAATGCATGAATAAACGTTTAGTTTTTTCATACATAACAAATAAAGTGAACGGTCCCTAAAAATAACGCAAAACATTAATCAAATGACTTCAAATGTACCGGTATATGAAAAAAAAAGATATAATACAAAAAAAAAACGTTAGCTTTAAAGTCAAACACAAAATCCCCTATATTGCAAAACAACAAAGTATACATGTAAATGTTTTGCTCTTTAGGTGCTATAAATAAACTACAAAATACAGGAACCTTTGACTAGTTACACATAAACTTGTAACCAACTTAGACTGAAACAACACAGAACCCTTAAAAAACACAAAAAAACATTCAAATGTGTAAAACACTAACAAAAAGATCAGCAGTCTCTATTGAAGATTTGGAAAGTGCATAGAGGGACTGATTCAGGTCTTTTTCCTGTTTAAACTCATTTGTTTTTTATTTCCTTTTTTTGTCCTCTGAAGATGTCTCCTGACATTCTGACCAGACCAAACACGTGCGCATACAGTAGAAAAAAATCGCAGGGGAAAAAAAGTGTCTCGAAGAGAGCCGGCTCCTGATTAGTGGGGAGCTGGCTCCCATTGTTCGCTTCAAAGAGCCAGCTCAAAGAGCCTTTAGGTCCGTGAAAGGCACATTCCTAGTAAGCACGTAGAGCACAGGTGTCAAACAGGTGGCCCGCGGGCCAGATCAGGCCCGCTAAGGGATTGAATCCGGCCCGCGAGACAACACTCAGAGAAGCGCAAGAGAAAAACAAGCTGCAGGTTGAAATATGTCAACTTGATGTTGCCAAAGCCAGGTGCCTCTCACAAAGACACTGTACAGTACTTGTATTTATTTTTTTTTCTCTCTCTCTCTCTCTCTCTCTCTCTCTCTCTTCCACACCTTTTCTCCCACTCCCTGTCTGTCTCTTTCACTCTCTGTGTCTCTCTTTTTCGCTTCCTCTGTTGCTCTTTGTCTCTCTGTGTCTTTTTAACTTATTTTGCTCTAACTTCATTTTTTACCTTTTCTCTCTTTTCTCTTTCTCTCTTCCTACCCTTCACGCTTTCTTTTCTCTTTTCTCTCCTTCTGTCTTTCTATTTCTTTATGCATTTCTTTCTTCCTCTCCCTTTCTTTCCCCCTCTCTCACGACTTCTCTTTTTATCTCTTTTGTTTCTCACGCTCTCTTCCTCTCTTTTTCTTTGTCCCGCCCTCTCTCTTCTTTCCCTCCCTCTTTCGCTTATTACTTTATCTCTCTTTAATCTACTAGTCCGGCCCCCGACAGAATGTTTGTTCTATCGTGTGGCCCCAGAGTTGAAATTAGTTTGACACCCCTGACGTAGAGGATGCACACAGTCAGAGATGGGAGGCAACGGGAAGTTGGACCTTTGTTCCTGACTTCCAGTCAGCCTGACAAAGTTCAAGTCTGATATTTGGAATACGGATGGGGCGCTTCCTTGAGGCTCTGCCTTTTATTGCGTAATCTTCTACTTTAAGTGGGATTTTTTTTTTGTAATGTTGAGCAAAATCGGCTTGGCAGAACTAGTTTAGATATGCTAAACGGGCATGTAACCGACAAAAAAGTGGGTTGGTGCTTAATGAAGCAAGGCAACCACAGCTCCTCTGCGGCACATTTGGATGACCCAGAAATTTAATTGGAGTACCTGAGAGGTCGCAATGTTCTATTTGTCCTCTCTTTTTCCTTCCATGCTAATTTTAAACGGGAAAGTAATTCAAGATCTGATAGTACGCCATATATTAAATTATTCTTAATGGAACGACAACAGACTTATCAACCGCATACTTAAATCAAATAGAATCAATTTGTATAGCACTATTTAGTCACTGAAATGTAACTTAAAGTGCTCTATAAACACAATTAATGTACAATAAGAAAATAAAATCAATCTCTTTCTCCCAACCTAACCTCTCAGAACATCATGTCAAGTCAAGTCAAGTCAAATTTATTTATATAGCCCTTAATCACAAAAATGTCTCAAAGGACTGCACAGGATTACGGTTACAAAATTACACAATTACCTGATCTTAAACTAGCAAACCAGCATGCGGGCAAGGAAAAACTCAAAAACCTCAGTGTGAGGAGAAAAGAGAAACCTTGAGAAAGGACCTCACATGTGGTAATCCCCCTTCCAGGATTGAACAGGGTGAATTACAATTAGCATTACTGTACACAGAATAGTAAACACTAGGTAAGATGTTGAAAATGTCCGGAAAGAGCATGACATCAACGACGACGCCAGCTGGTAAATGCAGGGGTTGACATGCTGCAGGTCAGACCCCGGTCCGCTGACCCATCCCAAATCATCCTTCTCCTTCGTATCAGCCAGGCAGGCCTCAGAAAAAGACAGGACAAAACAGAATACGAGGTGGGCATCAATCATATGCTTTGGAATCATATAGTGTAATATCTTGTTTATCGCAGTTAATGGACACCAGGAAACCCCGCAATAAGCAAAAAAGAGCAAAATATTCTCATTTGCTCTATCCGCAATATTCGACTGGGAATAATGGACAGTTCATTTCATTAAAGGTGGACAAAAACAGCATGTCTTCCGATAAAAGTGCCCTCTGCCCGTTCCTGGTTGAAGCAATATGTGATTGAGGATGATGGATCATGGCAGCATGAGTGCAGTTCATTTCAAGCATGAACATAGTTACACCGAAAAAGAGCAGGCAGGTCTGAGAAAAGTGGTCACGCCTGATTCTCACTCACGGCTAAATGCAATTAGGGATAATGGGACGCGGCCGCACGAGTGCAGTTCACTTTTTGGTGGACAGAACGAAAAATATATTTTATTTTTGCTTATTTTCAACCTACACTTTTTACAGAGTAGAGCTGAAAAAGAAAAGGTATTACATGCAATATATATATACTGTATACCAGTGTCTGAAACTCATGACAAAAAGTTAGCGGACACCAGGGCAGACAACCGGCTCCGCAATAGTCTAGTCCCCCTGGCCATTAGACTGTTAAATGGTCAATCTAACATATAGTTAACTTAAATCTAAACGGCTGCTAATCTGACTTTTTGCACTACTGGCAGTTTTTTATAGCTTGCCACTCATTGCACATTGCTCTCTGCACTATGGTAATTACAGCGTTATTGTTACAGTGTTAATGTTACTGTGTACCTGACTTGTTAACCTGACTGCCCATTTTGCACATCTGGTTAGCTACTCTTCTTGCACTATCGGCACTATGGTAAAATACTATACGTAGCCAAAATACAATACAACTTTATTTATATCTGTACATTCAAGGAAACTGTGGGGGTCAGATGCATCGACATTTCGTTCTGTATACACGTGTACTAGAATGACAATAAAGTAGATCTGAATCTGAATCTGAATCTGAATAAAGTTGCCTTTCCCATTTTTCACAATTTGAAATGCAATAAGACGACTAATCACAAAAAAAAAAAAATGTTGCAAAGTATTAAGGATTGATAATCAGACTATATAACAGAACAACACTTTAAAATTAAGTTTATTATAAATCTACTTGGGCAGCACGGCGGCGCAGTGGTTAGCGCGTGTGCGGCACAGTTCTAAGGTCTTGGGAACCTCCTGTGTGGGTTCAAATCCAGCTACCGGACTTCCTGTGCGGAGTTTGTATGTTCTCCCCGTGCTTGCGTGGGTTCCCTCCGGGCACTCCGGTTTCCTCCCACATTCCAAAGACATGCATTTCAGGTGGGTTGGCCGGTCCAAATTGTCCCTAGGTGTAAATGAGCGAGCGAGTTTTCTGTCCCTGTGTGCCCTGGCAACCAGTTCAGGGTGTCCCCTGCCCACTGCCCAATGATTGCTGGGATGGGTTCCAGCACCCCCGCGACCCTACTGAGGATAAGCGGTGAAGCTAATGAGATGAGATAATTCTACTTATAACATTCATTGCATGTATATGACATCGCTGTTTTCCATCTGCCATCAGTATGTAACTGTATTTACTCATCTTCATTCATGCAATGTTTGTGTTGCGTCATCTGCTACAAGCCACGTGAACTCCTTTTCCCACGATGCTTTTAATGTACGTTTACGTTTTGTAGCGTCATAAATTTTTTAGCTTCTTTTGAATATTTCTTCTGGGGCTGAGGTTTTGGCTTGATTCCTAACCACTTCTCCATTTTTTTTGTGTTCTTTGTGCGTCTACTTTGGAAAATGATATGCAATGCACGACCTTAAAACGCTCGGGAAAGTCCAGAAGCACGAAGTTATTCGATGCAGACTTCTGATTGGCTGCCGAGTACGCAAATTATCAAACGAACCAAAACTTCCAAACCAAACGAAGATTTTGAAATCAGAATAAAGCAAACGTTTGTAACAAGCTAACATTCCATCCTGTCTTTAAAAAAATATATTTTTTTTTTTCTTGAAAAAATTGTCGGCGAAGACGTTTTGTAAGTTGTACGCCCGATGTAAAAGATGCACGCAGACGTTATTT
This sequence comes from Urocampus carinirostris, assembly GCF_059441175.1. Lineage (NCBI taxonomy): Eukaryota > Metazoa > Chordata > Actinopteri > Syngnathiformes > Syngnathidae > Urocampus > Urocampus carinirostris. The sequence goes on along the minus strand of NC_142354.1, from coordinate 31,821,012 downwards.
CAGACACTGCTGTATACATATACAATTGTGTAGCCCACTTCTAGTTTCATTGCCATTATAAGAATTGGTTTACCGTGTCCCTTTGTATGTTGACCTCAGGTCCTTAAGCGGTTTAGAATCATACCACAGTTAATCTGACTTAACTTGAAGGAGTCTGGAGCGTTACCTGCAATGATTAAGGCACACATGCACAGTTCCAGTGACCTTTCAAGTACACAGGCATACTATATATGATCTCATATCCACAAAACAGGAACGCGTTTAGGAAACAGGCCAACCAACACGTGCCAGCCACTTTGGCACTTAACACATTCGTAGTGGAAAAACTTGTATCAACCATAGGGTCATTTTTGTAGACTGACCCTCTGACAGTGCACGGGATAAATGCCACAGGTAAATCTTCTGGGTCAGCAAACTGTAAGCCCTGACTAGAAATACGACGTGGTTGGTAATTTGGGCGGCCAAACATCCACCGAGAGATATAAACAAAGCGATCACATGGACAAAAATAGTTTCCCGCACAAATATAGGAGATAATGTCACGTTTGTGAGAGTTGTTGATAAAACCTTGGCAGAAAACGGGGATGCCGATACTATGTCTGATGTTTACTTCAAACTTAGCACGTCGTATTTGTGCAGCAGGGCATTGAGGTCACAAAACCAATTCAGAATACCGATACTTCTAGAGCTTTTGATATGTTAAATATCATGTCATGACAAAAATCGTATACGTAATTTTGTTTTTGCAAATGGATACATGGCTAGTATCGGCGGTCTCTATTAATATCCAATACAATGTCACAATTTTACTGGTGGACCCACATGCAGGGACACAGGACCAGAGGTTGTGATGCTCAAAAATATGTAACTTAATAACTAAATCAGGAACAAAGTAACAAACAAGTGGCCAAAAAACAGACTAAACCAAACATGGAAGGGGATGACAAAATGATTGACAAGGGACACGAAAGACAATGACCCGACGGGCTCTGCTGCCGACACAGTCCTTAAACATCGGTTTTTGGATTACAGTCAGGTGTGGGTCTTGGGGTACAGGGGTGGGGGCGGTCAGACTGCCTGTTGGCTCCCTTTAGAGAACGGTGATGTAACACAGCAATGCACCTTGTAGCAACAACAGTAGAGTTACAAACGTTGATTAATAACACGTTCTATTACTCGTTATTTAGAAAAGTAACGCATTACTCCCTGCACTGGGGGCTAAGTATTACAAACTGTCACTATTAAACAACTTAGATAAATATAAATATTGGAGTGAGCAAAGTGATCATGATTTTAATTCTTCTAATATGTAATAAATTGTGAGAAAAACATTGTTTCATCATCTTTGAAGGGTATCAGGTGTTACCAGTACACATGTGAGACAGACAGACCAGAGAATCCAAGTGTACCTCACTCAACACGTTGGCAAGGTCCCCTCCAGATATAAACACATTCATTCCTCCCACTGCAAATGACATTCCTCACTCACTTTATCGCTCACTATTAAAAGCCAACATCGGCCTAAGCATAATGGAATGCCTTTTGTTGATACTCTGCAAATGAAGCCAAACTGAATGTGTGCTGCATAGTCTATCCCAAAATGGAGAAGCTGCAATAGGCATTTTAATTTGTTTATGTCTTGTTATAAGCCGTCTTTTTCTACTTTCGCATTTTTGTTTGATTCCAGGTAGCAAGAGGATAAGCAGTTCCTTCGAAGGTTTTATTACAGAATACTCCGGGCACAAATATGTTATACAACAATATTTGTAGAATTTATTTTATGCAAAGGCTGAGGCGGTTTACCATCATTCTTATGCAAAAAAGGTGATCCATAAGATGATTGTAAATCTATTACAAAGTAAAACAGTAGGGGTCCCACTATTGAATAGAAATCTCCTTTTCAACCAGAAAATTTCCCATATGTTATCTTTGCAATAAAACATGCCATTGTTCATTATCTTTGCTTTCTTCCAGTTATCAGTCAAGTAAATGTAACATTCGTCCATATCAGTAGGTGGCAGCAGATTACAATGCCTTTATATACGATGATATTTTTATCTGCTTGTGAAGTAGTACAGGGAACTATAATTAATAACTTATTTTGTTTGATGTAGCCTTTTAAGACTGCACTACAAAAATAACAAGTAAAATAAAGTAAAAATCTCGCTCCTAATTTTGCAGATTTTTATTATTATGTTGCCATTTGAGGCCAGAATTTGGGAAAATATTTTTTGCACTGCTCATGTTAGGTTTTTACTTAAGTTAAATGTAAGTTATTTTAAAACATACAAAAATACAGGACAACTTTTAAAAATGGTTTAAAAATATAATAGAAGTCATAAACCACAGAAAAAATATTTGTATTTGTATTTCTCGTTTCTTTTTTCTTTTCAGTTGTGTTGCAAGAAACATCACATCACAGAATGAAATAATCACCTGAAAGGAGAAAAAGGATGGCAGGTTGAAGTCAAAGGAAATAGATAACTTGATGTTCTTCAATCAATCATAAAAACGTATTATCATATCCTACATCTTTATACCAATCATTAAATCAATTTAAAAACAAATTTAAATCACGATATATAGAGTATTTTACAGTCTCTACGTTTTTTTTCTTTTCACATCCTTTGCGTCCTTACTCTCTAACAACAATTTCAACAGCAACAAATGGAGTGAAAAAGAACAAAAATCCCCGAGCATGTGTGAGAAGCATCTTTCCTCGTGAGACTCTGGAGGAAGAATTAACCAAAATGAGTAACCTGAATTAACTCCAGATCCACGATGACCAAAAATGATAAGAAAAACCTAATACTATCAATTTAAAAAGTGAAAATAGTGTGCCTTAGCTCAAAAAGGTTGGTAAACACATGAATAGTGCACTATCCTAATGATGATTTCTTCGTCACCCTTGAGGAAATCAAGCTCAAGTCACTCAACCTTTGCCTGAGGAAATCAATTGTATTTTGTAAACAGGGATTTAAAGTTTGCTTGCGTGACTTTATCACATCACATCCCCCCATTAGCTGAAATTGAGGATTCTTGTATCCCAATTTGTACTCTACTCAAAGAAGCACGGTAAAAGACATAACAATGGTGCATAAGGTCACTTCCCTCTACAAAATAGAACACAACTGAAGTGACATGAGTACGACTAATTAAATAAAGACATTTTAAATGCAAAAACTATACAATCATGACTAAATATGGTCACACTGGGCAGGTACATATTTCAATTTTACAAAAATCTGCATTAAATAATCCACTGACTTCCTTCACACTGCCACGCTTTCCCGCACCCTTCGATCAACTTCCTCCGTCCATCTCACTATAACCCCTGCCCGCCTCAGCTCCATGGGGAGGAGAGCTTTCAGCCGCTCTGCCTTCCAGCTCTGGAACTCATTGCCACCTGACCTCTGAAATTCGGCTACCCTGTCCACTTCCAAATCCGGAGCCAAAACTCACCTCATCAGACTAGCCTTTTCTTGACCATCTGCCTCACATACCGCCCCCTTTTATTTGCTATCTATTACTTGCTTGTTTTACTCTTCCTTTAATGTAGTGTCCTACTTATATGTACAGCAACCTTGGGTGTCCTGAAAGGCGCTTGAAAATACAATATATTATTATTATTATTATTTTGTAATATTCATTGAACAAAAACACATACTTTTAAACCAATACAGCCCTTGAGGGTTTAACAGCCCAGTGAAACCAAAACGGATAGAAAGACAAACCCACCAGAGCTTTGGGACATTCAATATTGTAAAAGAACACTGTATGTTGCTGTCTGAGTCCTTGCCAAAATTCTTTGAACAAGCCTCAACACATGCAGTGAAATTATCATTTTCGAATATGCATTTAATTAGGTGTGGAGTCATTGGAAAATTTGCTCTTTTTATTTCGACGTACTTATCAAACAGAACAACATTTTGGGAAACAAATGTTGTAGACTTCAAAATTAGTCTGCAAAACGTAATAAAAAAATAGTTATGTTAGGATACGGCATGCCACTGTACTCCAGAGGGCGCCAACAGGCAGACAAATGTAACTCACACATGACTCTAATTAGATCCCAGTAGTTAAAATTGTGCCAACAAAAGCTGTTGGATTGTCGTTTAGCTTCGATGTTCCTGAAACTTCTGCCTGACTTTAACTATCTTCAATCCACCCTTAAAACTGTGTTTTTCCAACCCCCTCCTATTTGCGGAGCGCCTTTTGTAAATCCTTATGGCGCAAAATAAAATGGCATTTAGCACGTGTGTCTACGCTTGGGTCTGCCTCACCTGGACATAACCAATTCTCTTTAATATTCATAAATTGACATGCTATCTATTTTTTTGCCTTTTTATATATTGTCGCTGCTATTTTAAATAGTAGAGCCAGTTTTTTAAAATTTGTTGCATTTTTGCACAATTATTAAGCTTAAGAATCAATGACTTCAAAGGGCAAGACATTATTCGCAAGTGGTACTTTTAAAATCAGTTTTAATTCAAATCAACCCTTCACATCCACCCACTAACTCCACATTACCAGCTCGAATCATCTCATCTCATCAGCTGTACCGCTTATCCTCATTAGGGTCGCGGGGGGGCTGGAGCCCATCCCAGCCATCTCCGGGCAGTGGGCAGGGGACACCCTGAACTGGTTGCCAGCCAATCGCAGGGCACACGGGGACAGACAACTCACTCGCTCATTCACAATTTGGACCGGCCAATTCACCTGAAATGCATGTTTTTGGAATGTGGGAGGAAACCAGAGTGCCCGGAGGAAACCCACGCAAGCACGGAAAGAACATACAAACTCCGCACAGGAAGTCTGGAGCTGGATTTGAACCCACGCAGGAGGTTCCCATGACATGAACTGTGCCGCACATGCGCTAACCACTGCGCCGCCGTGCTGCCCAGCTCGAATCAACTTTCGGTAATTTTCGGCCATTTTTCAGTGCATCCTTTAAGAAAAGGTTCCTACTATACATTAAGAACCCTATCTTTACTAGAAGAAAATCTAAAGAAACGAGACTTCCTGGATGGTGGAATCTGAGCATAAGAGGTGAGGTAAAAGGGAGGAATGTAGATGGCACAGGAGCCAAGCAACAAATTAAAGCAAGTTGAATCCATTCCGTCTAAACCACACCTTGTTTTTCAGTCCAACAGGTTTCATCAAAAGCAATACTGTGGGAAAATACTGGGGAAAAAACTCAGTCGTTCTCCATGATCTTAAAACTGCTTGTGCACAAATGCAAATAAAGTGTTATGATAGAATACAGTCGTGGTTCCTGGCCTGCAGACTTTGACAGGAGTTCCTCTTCAAAATTGGACTCAGCAAATGACATAGCCCTAGACAGGATTATCAGGTGCCGTCTCAAGATTAAAACCTGTCAGATTTTCCATGGCTGAGCAGCAATGACTAATTTCTAAATCCCGGCCATCGCGCTCAGATGGCCCTGTCGGCCATTGGCTAATATCAAAATAGTTTCCTAGCTTTCAATCTGCAATGACACAAATGAGGTGTTATGGTCTTTCCCTGCTACATCCATGTGGTTTCATTGCCATGTCAACATCAATATGTTCCTAAGAATTTTCAGTAAGGGGTTCTTATAGTTGAATATCCTAAGGATTCCCTAACAGTACTCAAGAACCCCGGGATACAACACAGTTCTGTTCTGAAGTGGGGATAGCAAGGTGAAATTGTATATAAACCCATGGTAATCTGGTCCAATCCCGCAGTAGTCTTGGTGAAAAACATTACAATTGTACATACATGTAAACCTTAGTAACAAAATAGTCTATATTTACATCTGTTTGATATACTGTATGTGCAAATATGGTACCGTTATAAATACATCTATGTAGGGATTTTTCTAGCTTTAATTTTGAAATTTGTTAGGATCAAAACGAATTATTCTTTACTGCAATCAGTAAACGAATTTCCCTCTAGGTGTTGCTGGTGCTCCACCATAAATCTTTTTTTCTCCGGAAGGATGCTAGAATTTCCTACACTGATAAAAATTAAATTATATTATAATATTACTTTAAGTTGTTTGAGTTCTGATATGAATTACTATCCATCCATATCTGCACCACTTATCCTCAGTAGGGTCGCAGGGATGCTAGAGCCAATCCTAGCTATCTTTAGGCAGTGGGCAGAGGACACCCTGAACTGGTTGCAAGCCAGTCGCTGGGCACACAGAGACAGACAACTCACTCGCTTATTCACACCTAGGCACAAGTTGGACTGGCCAATTAACCTGACATGCATATTTTGGAATGTGGAAGACAACCGGAGTGCCCGGAGGAAACCCACGCAGGCACAGGGAGAACATGCAAAGTCCACACTGGAAGTTTTGATCCCATGAATATGAATTACTAATCCCAAGAAAATTGATCCAATGAACCAGGCCAATGAAAATAGAACATACAATTTATTAACACAGATAGGGAAAAAAAGGGGAACGGCGCCGGCAAATATGGGAGTTTTCGACCCCTGAAAGTTACAGCACAAAAAGAAAGTTTCCCGCTATAATGCTAGTCAATTTGGGGAGATTCCCTTGTACAGAAAAAAAAACTAATTCCCAAGAATCAGCCAACATGGTGTTGAATCTGAAACCGTCCCCTTACTTGTTGTTGCGGATTTTTATTGTGAACTCTTGCAATCAGCATCTAAATTCAAGCCTTGTCTCATAAGAAAGCAAAGAGACCCTTATATTTCCTACATGAGACGGTCGTCTTTCATGTTGTTGCAGATTATTCTAATTTAGGACCCTCAGACGACATCTAAGTTAAAGTTCCTCTTGGAGAACTAGAACAGTGCAGTTAAAATTTAAAGCAGATACTGTAGTAGTTGAATACTGTGTTCATACCACTAAATTCATGATTGAAATATTCTTGGGCTGGTAACCCTAACCACTTTAGGTTGCATTCCCAAATCAATGCCAATTGAGATGACCTGCCCCTCCTCTGTAAAATTAATACATGCAAATTGTATAGAGCAAGGGTGTACGGATGCATTTGGGGGTCAATGAGGTACTGGTCCATCCATCCCAATGAGGGAGTTCAAATCCATCTTTTTAAGAGTGTGTAGTGTTGTGTACATGTAGTTGTCTGTCTCTGTACCCTGCTTTCAGAACCTTATGATACATGAAGACCAAGCGCTATGTGTTCTCCGCCTTTCACCCAAACTCACCCTGCATAGGTTTCAATGGAACAAGCGGTATAGAGAGCTTGGTTGGACTTGACATGTTTATGTCCACAAATGTTAATGCAGGCGGAACTAAATACTGCGAGTGTCAATGAGATATGTTGCACCGTGATGTATCATCTGCTAATGGACAGAAGACATTTGGTCATCTAACAAGCATCCACCTGCCCTCAGCTTCCAGGGATAGTAAATCACTGTGTTGGAGATTCTTCCTTGCATTCTCCCTTATGTAAGAGCCAAACAACTGCCTTCCCTGGTTTGAGTTTTCTTAATATACAGTATTTGTCTATACAAATACACTCAAATTACCTATATACAGTAAATCCAAATGAACACTAGATCTGGTTCTTGTTTTTTACCTTAAATAGTGCACGGAATACTGCAGAGTATCTTTTTTTTTTACATTAGTGGAAAGACTGAGCATGAGTCAACACATTATTAAGCTCATCTGTATGATATTTAAATGTGTTTCAACCTTAATTTAACAGGAAAAACATTGAAGTTTTTCCAGTCAAATATTATTGTACTACTATTAAGAAAATTACGCACTGGAGGGTTAAAAAAAGCAATGCAGAGAAAGAAAGTTATCAGGGCTCTTTTTTGGGCCTTGTTTAATCCAGAACAATAAAGAAAATAGACAGTCGAACTTGATATACAGGTATGCATGCGGGAGAGGCAGCATCAAGCAGTTACACTCTCTTCTCTGTTCCACAACTCCTGCATTTTTGACAACTTTTGCATCACAATTAACAGACGGCATGGCCAGCCTCATAGATATTTATCGGGAAGTTTATTTTTCATATTTTGACCAGCACAATGAATCAAGGTCGCAAATAATACGATGTTAAGAAACCACAAAAAGCAGACCTAGCCACCCTTATTTGAAACCGTCTCTTGCAAAAACAGGAAGAGGTCAAACAGAATAAAGCCCCTTGTCAACAGGCAAAAGTCCTACAGTAAACTGAATACATAAAACAGAAATTAGATGTTTAACTGCGCATCATGACCAGTAAATGAAGATTTATTTGATAATTATATAAACCTTTTACATACTCGGGAGCAAGGTACAGTATTTCAAAAGTGTTAGTAAAGATTAGTTTTGGCTAAGCAGCTCTGCCAAATCTGATACTGAACCCAATCGGCTTGGTCAAATGGAAAAACAATTCATATTATTTAAATTGTAAAAAACTATTTTACTTTCAATTATACTAAATTTATAAATATATAAGTACTTTAAGCAATATTGATTTACAAGAATAAAATGACATTTTTGAGCATTGAAGACAACCCTAGTTCTTAAGGTAGAAGAAAATATTACATTCAAGCCTTGTAAAATCTCAATAGTCTGTAGTTTGCAATGGTCTGTGCAGCCCTTTGAGAATCCTTGTGATTAAGGGCTATACAAATAAACATGACTTGACTTAATAGAAGAAAACAATGTTAGTTTGTAGTATGTTTGAAGCATAACCTATGTATGGGTTTGTAACTACCGGTATATCCATTTTGTTTTAAGGTAGGGTGCTCAAGTCTATCAGATATTTGCATGTTCGCCAAAACAATTGGGCGAGTTTATTTTCCAGGTACTCACATTCCTCTTTCGTTCTAAAAATATCCATCCACTTGAGGCTTGTGGAAAGTTCAAAGTTAGATATGACAGTTGTGAAATAAGGAGATTATAGTTTATGGTATATTGTTTATGACTAATCGCGTTTCCATGGATGCATCAAATTTCTACATTGCTTTGGGAGGCTGGGATCTTTAACACTGTTACATAAGAGACCAGGTATTGTGTATATCTACAAAAAAAACTCAAGTGGGACAGCTCCAGACCCATATCATCTAACAAAGTCCGATGGGATGTGTGTTCCGGAGAGGAAAATATTTTTATATTAGAAGTAATGCTTTGCCTTCTGGATCATCTCCAGAAAATGACTCTTCAGGATGTCTCCTTGATGTGCTTGTATCTATTTTGAACTCGCTCATTTATACAGACAGATGGTGAGAACAGCATTGGTGCTCTAACAGCGATGACAGAAGTGGAAGCTTGGCTACAGATGACAAACAACCTGCAATCTGACCACAGTACAGTACTTGGAAAGCGCATCTGCTGATGCATGTATTGAGTCACTGCTATAACCTCTTAAACTAACCCTTACCCAGTCAATTGAGCCTGTCTGGTTACACAGAGTTGACACAACTGGTAAATAGTTGCTAAGTTGCTCTACAATAGTTTATTGATGTGAGAGACTATGCACTCTGAGAAATTTGGGGCACCCTCTGGTGACCCGTCAGGCTTCATATATATAATGGAGCCCAAATCACCAAAAGAACAACTTTTTCCTGCATGTGCTGGAATGATCATAAAATGTAATTATCAATTCCCTGCACTTGATGATATACTGTCTAAACATGTTATTAGTTTTTCCATACCGATAAGAATCGAAATGCCCAAAGGTTCAAAGGTGGCTAGCTAAGTTGCTGGCTAAAAGGGTAAAACGGTAAAACCTTCAAAAGTAACTAGCTGTAAAGGTAAAAGGTTGAAAAGTTTGCTAGCTGAATCACTAGCTAAGGAGTTGAATAGGTTAAAAAAAACAGCTGGAAAGGTAAGAAGGTTCAATGGTAGCTGGCTAGAAAGGTACTAAGACCAAAGATAAATACTTTAATGCTTTGTTTAGCAATGTTAATGGGGACCAGAACACCCCTGCGATATGCAAAAATCTGCGAAGTAGCCCAGCCCATTTTAACATACGCTATGCTGGCTCCCACTCGTCGCCCGGGGATATTGGATTGCGGCCACAAAGATGCTGTTCATTTGCTCTCTTGACCCCTGGATTCAACAATAGCCGACTGCAGATACAGTAACAGTAAAAAAAAAGCAGACAGGCGGGACAAAAATGTGCTCTGCCAGCCCTCGCTGCCAGAAACTATTCGGCTTGGGATAAAGGATCGTGGTTGCATGAGTACTGTTCCCGTTTTCATGTGCTGGCCCCTGTTCGCAACCATATGCGATCGGGGATAATGGATCAAAAATGTTTTTCAACCTGCGATGAATTTACACTGCGAAGTACGAAGCCCGAAAGAGGAAGGGATTACGATAGATAGATCCATGAAACATTAAAGCTGCTCAGCAGGAATGCATTTGAAAGTAAGTGCATTGCAACACAGCTGCTTATTCACAGAAAAACAGGTCCCCCATTTCTTGGAGTTAGTTCAAGAATTAGTGGGCGGGTTTGTTGCTTCTTACTCCGCCAGGACAATGTGTCGGTTTTGTCTCACACGAGAGCAGTCACAAACACTCGGGCCGTCTGCATGATGGAGCGTTACGTCACAATACAGTCCACAACGGCTCACTCGCTCGCAAAAAAAGCTTAACGATTTATTTATCCTCGCCAGTGATGCCTGTCTAGGATTAGAACTATACGAGCTGTGCAAAGCAAAATTTATTATTTTTCATTGCGTGACGAGAGGATGCGACATCTTTATTTGTGATATGCCGCCAGGCTTAAGTTGTCCGTCTTTGCTTGGAGAGGTTGTCATTAAGATGACTCCAAGCATCCGGAGAATTAAACTCCCAGCTTCCGGACATACTTGGCCTTGGAGCGAGCGAAGCGTTCATCAGTCACTCAGGACGTAACGGTTGAGTTGTGTAAGTGTTGGCGACCAAATCGATACAGCAAAATGAACATAAAAGAAATACAGACGTATACTGCTGACTGGAATTTTAAAACAGTGGTTTTGAATGACTTTGGTAAATCTCATATGAAATATTAAACATTTACACTGAATTTACCCCACTCCTTTCTTTTCACCTCTCCAATTTGTCTTATTTTTCTCTTCCCCTAAACTTCTTTGGTGAGGGCAAGAGAATGATTCCTAATTATTTTTGTACTTGATTTTTTCGAGTGATCAGATTGGGCAGAGATTGGGTGTGGTAGGGGGAAATGGTGCTGGCGGGGGGCTCGGAGGGTCGGCAAGCTGTGTCCCCTGTCCCAGTGTGTTTTTTTTCAGGCCCCAGTGCTGGTTTTACGGCTGGTGTTTCTGCCGGGGATGGAAATGGATGCTATTAGGGCTTTAGGGATTTGAATGGTTGGGGGACTAGGGAGGGCACCTTACCCTTTTGATAATAATTTCTTCAATGCTAGGCTTTTCTACAACAACATAACCTACCCAAATTCGGGAGAGGCTTGTAGCATGAATCAGAAATACTAAGCTATTTGAAGGGGAAGGGGAAAGGGAAGATTCATTGCAAGAGATTACTTTCTGCTTACCATGTCATTACTTTGAGCTCCGCCTGTTGTGACAATTGTTTATCCCCACTCCCTTTTTTTTCTTTGTCTTTTTCTTTTAATTTCACTCACTTCAAAACAGTAACATTTGAACTGGTTCCATCAATAAACTTATGTTTAATTTACAAGAGGAATAAGTATACAGGCAAATGAGTACTGCACCTCATAGGGGGAAGTTAGGGCGCTCCCGGGCTGACTCGGTGAAAAGGGGGTTTCGTCCCTTACGTTTTCACATTATGCTTCACTTTGTGGCGGATTTTGTCTCTTTGACCCTCATTGTGAACATGCTTTGTTAAAAGTAAGGGGTAAAATTGAGGGGAAGGGGGAATAATAGGATTTAGCCTCATCGTGAATTTAGAAGTACATTCTGTCACAGTTTGAGCTCAGACTTGAACTGGCTTATTCCCATCCACAATTGCTTGAGGCTGGTCAGTAATACCAAGGGGGGGTGTGGATAGGGAGAAGCAAGGGCGCTCCTGGGCTGACTCTGTGAAAAAGGGCTTGTGTCCCTCACTTTTCCACCTTACTCTATGATTTATGGATGATCCAGACTCTTACCCTGATTATTGCACTTTGCTAGAGTAAGGGGTAAAATTGAGGGGGAGGGGTGTGAATTGGATTGAGCCTTACTGTGATTTTGTCCCAGTCAAAAACTCAGACTTGACTCTTCACAAAAAAGATTGTGTAAGCTCTAGTATATCCAACAATAAGACACTAACAACCAATCCTGTTTCAAAATGATTCCGCATTGTGCACATTCAGTCATCACCTACAAAGCAAAGTTTGTTCAGTGGCAAACAGACAATGGTAGAAGTCACGCTGCTCTGATTATGTAAGCCTGGAATAAAACCGCAATTGTCTACAATGTGTGCGAGACCTGCCTTGGAAGTGAGATCAGGAAAGGAGTCTAGTTTAATTAGAGAGAGAAAAATCCTTGCCTGTGGTAGGTCATCCTCCACCTGTGACCTTAATTTGTTGAGTTGAACCCTTTGACTGGCATCTTCAGGCTCCCTATGAGGCTCTGGGAAGACGATAAAGGAAAAAGCCACCAGGAAACCAAATTGCAGTGATGAAAAAATGCATTGAGAAGACCTTGCATAAGCCTCCACACAGGATATTAGCCACCAAATTACATAGCAACAGATAACAAGGCAGAACAGCTTTCAATAAAAGTATATAAACTTCAAAATGAACACTCAGTTTTTGCTCTAACATGATTGACTGACTTTGTTATATGCATGTAATTGCATTTCAATAAAGTTACTTACAATACCTGACGTAATATCTGGCCTCACGCCACTCGACAACCATACTCACAAAAAACGCGAATAACACAGTTTTTTTTTCTTGTGTCAGTCTCCCCACAATGTGTGTTCTCCCATGGCTTTCTGCTCGCTTCTTGTCAAAGGACTGTTCGGTACATCAGCACACAGCCAACTGCCCATTCAGTCTGATTTCAATGGCGATGACGCAAATCCCTCAGTTCTGAGTTTGCCAGTGGCCGAGCCCGCTGTTTGGACAGCGATCCGCAATAACAGGTACAAAATGAACCTTAAAAGAGAGAACTAGCAAACTGCAGAATAAACAAAGATGTTATTAAGATACATGTATTATTCTTCGCATTTATCAACAATATTCTAGCGATTATACACATTATTATGAGAATCAAATAAAAAGAGACAAAACGATTAGGTTTCATGTATCGTATACTCCCAGGATGCGACATTAATTCAGAGGTGGGGACCGCGGCAGATAGAAACCTGTGAAATCGAGCTAATGAGTCGTGAACCCCCGATAAAACCCGACAATTATATATATATATATATATATATATATATATATATATATATATATATATATCAAACATTAATAGTACAATTTTATATAGTACGTAATACTTGTATGTTATGTGCATGTGTTTGATTAAATCAAATTAGCAACATTAAAAATGTAAAGGAAAAAAAAATGCATTTACCTTTGGTGTCAAATGACGAGCTGGTACAGTGGAGTTAGTGGATGGATGCAGAGGGGGGATGAAACAGCAGATTAAAATCAAAACTGATTTTAAAATTTACCGTTGCATGGAATGTCATGCCCATAGAAGACTAAGTTGCTTTAGTCGCCAGCTCATTCTGAATAATTGTCTCGATCGTTGATTGATTATGTAAATGCAATATAGGGAGAGAGATTTGTTCATTTTATTTGCTTTTCTTAATAATCCCAAGCTTCATTTTCATGGTCATCAAGATTTTCTCCTTCCTTTAGTATCACTGCAAGTCTTAGGACCCGTAGTGACTAAATACAGTACAAAAACAAAATTATTGTCGCACTAACTTACAAAGTCTTTATGAAGCACACTGAACGGAACCAGGAGGGAGTTCAGCCAATAGACTATTGCTACAGTGTATCTCCATGGTATCAATCAATAGTAGCCCAGCATGTTATAGGACATAGACCATCAGGAAGTCAAATATCGGATTTAAGAGGAGCAGTGTGGTTTTCATATGGGCCGTGTAACAGTGGACCAGCTCTACTCACTCTGCAGGGTCCTCGAGGGTGCATGGGAGTTCTCTCATCCGGTCTCCATGTGATTTGTGGACGGATCGGTGCAACTTCTGCATCATGCAGACTCTTTATTTGTATTTAACTAATGTTTCAATGTGGGCACATGCGGCTTATGGTCAGGTGCGGCTTATGTATTTACAAAATTGTTTTTCCTTTAAAAATGTACATGGTGCGGCTTATAATCAGGTGCGCTCTACAGTTTGAATTTTTCAATGATTACGCCATGTTCAGCGGCGCAGTTTACTGCTCTCCTCTGAGTTGTTACCGTCATGTCTTTTCAGATCATGTCACCATTCAAAAGAGCGACTACCATATAAATGGATAGCGATTACGAATACAGTATTTACTAAAGCGCCGAAAGAAAAGGTGAATGAGGGCTGAGTTTTTACAGCACCCGACTTGTGTCGTTTGTCTCTATGAGCAGGCTCTTGTGTTTCTTTTTCACTTTTATTTTTCATTTATCCCTCCACCGCCCCCACCCTTGTTAAATCGTTTGTGCAAAGGCATAATGTTGCATAATAATTTATAATGTAGAGATTAAAGCAACAAAAAGAACACGAAGAGCCGTTGGGACCGAGCCAAAGAGCTCTTTTTAGTGAGCCGAGCCAAAAAAGCCGTTTTTAAAAAAATAGTCAGGGTTTCCATCTATACAAGTAAATGCTGTGTTATGTAACTGTTCAGAAAAAAATCAAACTCTTTCACATACAACAACTTAATTTTAAAGTAATGTAAATTGTTACTTTCCCAAGTAACTAGTTGCTTTTACTATAAGGTAATTGAATTACTAACTCAGTTACATTTTGGAAGAAGTGGTGAGTAACTATTGCTAATTCCCTTTTTAAAGTAACGTGCCCAACACTGGTTATAAGCATGTATTTTAGCTTTTTCCTTGTTAGTCCTCATTTAGGGGGCAGATAACCTGCACCCTATCCGTGAGTGATGTAGCTATTTGTTGGCAATTTATCAAAGGGGGTTGTATAGATGCATACAACTGAGTTTTCAAATGTCCTAAAAAAATATGCTGAAAATTGTCTTCGGACTTTAATCAAGCTAACCTTTAATGACAGTGAGTTATGGTGACTAAGGTAATTAATTCTTAAACAATATTGCCCTCTAGTGGTAAATCAGTCAAATGTTGCAATAAAACATCAAATCCCAGAAAGTTGTCAAATGTTCATTTACTATATGGTGATTTTTGACTATTTCAATTAGCGCAAATGAAATTTCTGAAACTCAAAATTCTTGCACCACCAGATGCCGAAACCCGGGATCGAACCAGGGACCTTTAGATCTTCAGTCTAACGCTCTCCCAACTGAGCTATTTCGGCACGCCTGGCATTATTCCCAAAATTTGTCCAACTGACGTCAGAGGCTTTAAAAGGGACAGAAAAAAACAAATTTGAGTTATAAAAACATCCCAATACTGCATAAAGTATTTTGAGACCAAAATAGTCCACAAAATTGTGCGTAAGTATGGGAATGAGATAAATGAACCCGTCAACTTCAGAGATATGATTGTCCTGTCACTACAAAAATGGCGGGCGAACACTGTCTAAGCCGTAGTTTCCTCGTTTCATTGATTTACTACCCATTCGACGCAAGGACAAATCTTTTCTCACCACTTATCGGAACTGTCGAGCTAACATAGCTTAGCTTCACACTTAAATGGGCTAACTTACCAAAACGTGGAAGTGAACTTCGTCAAACGTGTTTCTTCAGCTTGTTTTGTAATTTCGTGTATATCCCCTCATGCTCCCAATATGGCGTAATTATCTTTAACGACACCAAACTCGACTCACAACTTGGTGGCTAGGGCTTTCTGGTAGCCGATATTTAGGGATACTTAATAATAATAATAATAATAATTTCCTTTGTATTGTCATTCTTTGTAACAATGTACACAGAACGAAATGTCGATACACCTGACCCGTTGTAGCGAGCCGATGCAGCCGCAGCCAACAGAGGGCGCCGCCATATTACCAATTAGGTATGAGTCGGCCGAGGCGCGAACCAGCGACCTCCCAGTCTCAAAGCGGGCACACTATCCGTTAATTACGTTTCTGAGGAATAAATATTTCAAATTGACTTCAAGGTAAAATAATTTTAACAGCACACAAAATTACTTGATTGGTTTTAAAGAATGGCAATTTAAAATCAAGGTGAGTGATGTGTTTTTGCTCAAATATGTAACAATTAGTTATTGGACGTAATACCAATATGTTTGCCACAAGGTAAAGTTAAACATTTGTCATGCTTTCGGGCTATTGTTAGGGAAAAAACTATATTACAAATGTAGCGTTTACCAAATTGTTCGAATTAGTTATCTGACTTCATTAACCAAACACAAACTTCATTCTCCTAACAATGCATGCTCTTTTCTTAATTTAGGGAAAATATTGACAAGAGACCGGCATTTCCACACGGGGGCAGATTTATTTTCTTAAAGTATTTAACTAAGTGAATTCCATCAAATTAGCCAAATTATTGTCGCTCGAGGCTTCCTCGAGCCTCCCTTTTCGATTGTCCCTCTCATTCCCCGATCTGATCTCCCATCTCTCCTTCTGTCTTCTGTCCTCTGCCCACGTCTTTTCAAAAGCCGGCGCGTCGCGACCTGAGACATGATCATTCACTGACTCTGGAATCGTTTTGACTAGAAATAAAATTTCCACTTGATCCGAGTCAACAAAGCCTACTTTCATCTCCGGCCAGTGTTTCCAATGTCCTCCTAGAGGGGATCTGAACGACTTTTGCCGTGCAGCAGCATTCTCTACAGCCTACACTATTTTATTAATCTGGAACTGGAGCCATACTGGATTGAAATAGAAAATACATTAGGATTCAAGTCAATTTATCAGACTCGCAAATGTCAGAGTAATGAAAGTAACACTTCCAATTTTGTTGCTTTAGGGCAGGGGTGTCAAACTCATTTTAACTCGGGGGGCCACACGATAGAACAAACATTCTGTCGGGGGCCGGACTAGTAGATTAGAGAGAAAGAAAAATAGAGATAAAGAAATAAGAGAAAGAGGGAGGGAAAAGGAGAGAGGGCAGGGAAAAGAAAGAAAAAGAGAGGGAGTGAGCATGAGAAACAAAAGAGATAAAAAGTCGTGAGAGAGGGAAAAAGAAAGTGAGAGGAAGAAAGAAATCCAAAGAGAAATAGAAAGACCGAAGGAGAGAAATGAAAGCGCGAAGTGTAGTAAGAGAGAAAGAGAAATGAGAGAAAAGGAAAAAAAGAAGTTAGAGCAAAAGAAGTTAAAAAGACACAGAGAGAGAGAAACAAAGAGCAACAAAGAAAGAGAAAATGAGAGACACAGAGTGAAAGGGACAGAGACAGAGAGTGGGAGAAAAGGGGTGGAAAAGAGAGAGAGAGAGAGAGAGAGAGAGATAAAGAAATACAAGTACAGTGTCTTTGTGAGAGGCACCTGGCTTTGGCAACAGCTTATTTTTCTCTTGTGCTTCTCTGAGTGTTGTCTCGCAGGCCGGATTCAATCCCTTAGCGGGCCTGATCTGGCCTGCGGGCCGCCTGTTCCACACCTGTGCTTTAGGGTCTCTAGTGCCGTGTTTCAATGTAATAAATGTATTGACTGATGTGTCTTAGGGGCTGTAAAATCAAATAACGATCGGAAAATACAGTTATGAATGCATGATTGTTAGGGGGTTGTTATTAACCCTATTGAGCAATATATCTTTCTTTTTTGTTGGGTTGACCCGCTAACAACGGTTTGTGGTGCAACCTCCTCACACAACATGCGGGTTAAGGGTGTGCACACGCAAACACATCCCATTATATCTCACTTATACATTTAGTTTAATATAAACTCAAGGAGAACAGGAGAGCGAGCCCAGACTTCAGATAAGTCACTTACTTAGATCATCTTTTCCCAAGGTCCGCCAAAGTGGGAAGCATGCGGTGGATCGAAAGTCCATGTACATCTTTGTTCTTTCATGTAAGATTGTGCAGCTGTATTGTCCAGGTTTGATGGGATTTTGAGTTCTTTGAAAGCCCCGGTTAAGGTAGCCAACAATCTTCTCCTGGCAATGGACTCTGGCGCTCTATCACCGTTGCTCCTGGACCCCATTGTGACCTTTGACAATTTGGACCACAGCATCTTACTAAATTGGCTGATAAATATATTAGTCTCTCGGGAACTGTCCTCTCATGTTACAGATCCTACAGTACCTCTCAGATAGGATGCGATGTGTTAAGTACAGCGATATGACTTTGTTGAGTGTTGTTAGCTGTGGTGTTCCACAGAGCTCAGTACTTGGTCCCCTTCTTTTCAGTATTTATACAGTTCCTTTATGTGATCGTATCCACAACTATAATATCAGTTTCCATTACTATGTAGATGACACGCAACTGTATCTTCCAATGGAGGAATCTGCCCCACTAAATTGTGAAATTTGGAGGCCTTCCTCACAGAGATAAAAATATGGCTTGTCACTTAACTTCTTGAGCCATTACCCGGAAAAGACTAAAATAATTATCGGCCCATCTTAATACCTTATTCTCAAACACTACTCTGAACATTGACAAATGTAATATCACCCAGGGTGACTCATTATCTGGCCTTTCTAGTTACACGTTAAGAATATTACTATATGAGCTTTTTTCCCCATCTTCGCAATATTTCAAAAATTTGCCCTAGAGCATCCCCGTCTGATGCTGAGATTATAATTCATGCGTTTGTTACTTTACTGTAATGTACTACTCTCCGGTTTCCCAAAGTCTTGCATCAAAAGCCTGCAGCTGGTACACAATGATGCAAAAGCTTAACTACGACAAGAAAGCTTGAATATATTACTCTGATTTTAGATGACCTGTCAGTTTAGGATATGTTTTTTTAAATTTCTGTTGGTATTATACAAAATTATGCATAGACCTGTCCCTACAAATCTTTGATTTAATTTCCCACTATGATCCTGCCCGGAGCCTTCCCTCAGAAAATGCTGGTCTACTAGTGATCCCAAGAGTCAAGAAAAGATCCGCAGGTTTGAGAGCGTTCTCCATTCGAGCCGCGCTGCTGTGAAATGCTCTTTCCCCTGTTATTCGATCTGCAACCTCAGTGGAACTGTTTAAATCTAGGCTTAAAACACACTTATATTCTATAGCTTGTGAATGACCTATGTTTCATGTTGACAATATCTGTATTGTTTGTTCATGCCCTTGCAACATCCATTGCAACTTGGTCATCCTGGAAGTGTCACGGTTGCCCATGCGCCTAATTGACCCCGCCCATTTGGCACCAGCTGCTGCTCGTTGACTGATTGGCTTCCCCCCCATTTGAGCTCAGTGCTCTCACTCACCCTTTGTCAGTCCGTCAACAAACCTCTGCACCCGCATGACATGTGTTTTGACTCTGTCCGGTATCCTGTTTGTGTATCCTGTCCGGTAGCGATCCTGTCTGTTTTGTCCTGTTTTGATATTGGTGTCCGGTCTCCAGTGTCTGGTATCGTCCTGTCTGTTATATGTCTCCGGTCTCCTATATCTGTTCTCAATCCTGTCAGTCCCGTTCTGTCCGGTATCGGCTTGTGTAACCTGTATCCATCTCGTTGGTCTCTTGCTTCCTGTTGTTCCACGCCAGATTGCAGTCTTTCTTCTTCCGCCCAACGATCGCAGAATCACTGACGTTTGGGTTAATGTGCATGACTTCCGCATTCCCGTAAAATAAAGCTTGTGTGAGAACCGTTACGCTTCTGGGTTCTCCTATTCCAGTTCTTGACAGGAAGGGGGATTACCTCATGTACGGTCCCTTCCCAAGGTTTCTTCACTTTCCTCATGTTGAGGTTTTTGAGTTTTTCCTGTAGGTTTTAGATCAGGGGATGGTGTTAGAATAGTCTGCACAGCCCTTTGAGACTTCTTGTGATTAATGGCTATACAAATAAACATGACTTGAATTAATAAGAAATTCCAACCAGTCAGTAGAGTCCCCCTTGAAGTCTTTCCTTTTATTAAATCTCATAGGTTACGGAAGCAGATCCATCAAAGAACAGTAACATGATTGGCTGATTCCCTCAATGACCTCATTTATTCAAAAATTCAACGTTTAAATTTGGTTTGTCTTTCCATCGTGCTTCAAATGTATTACAAAATAGTGTTTTCCTCAAGTGACTTGATCCAAATGTAGCCATGCAAAAGTCATCTTTTCAACCTAAGCACATTCAGGGCATAGACATGAATCGAAGAAAAAAAAAGCTGTACAGCATTTGAAAAGAAATTTTAATATATAATCAGTGACAATAAAATTCAAAGTTTCGCAACATATTTATAGCCCAAATCAAAATACTGTACATTCATGTACTACATCATAAAGAAAGAAGAACTACACGTTTTTACAGAATCTACATAAATCTTCCTTGTTGTATTTACATTCAGCAGTGGGTTCATAATAAAATCATTATTCCTATTACTTAATCGGCAGTGACAGTTCGTCCTGTTAGTCACGTTTGCGCCAGGCCAGATATCAGTCGCGTCTGACACGAGCCAGCTGCAAAACAAACATCTACAAAACGTCTGCCGAGCATCACAAGCCGGAGAAGTCCTTTACGATTTCCCTCTTTGTATATACAGCACGTACGTTGCATCATTTTATAAGGAAACATAAAATGTTGGCAACATCTTCCTGATGTCACTAGTAAAAATAAAACATTAATACAGTAGAACCCTGTGTTACGGTGTCCCTAGCTTACATTGAGCGTAACGTTATGATGTGAAATACAATGTTTTTTGACCCCTGTTTACGGCATTTTTCCCAACCTATAACATCCACATCATTTTTTTGCATGTGCGAAAACTTATAAAAACCATGTTTGTATGAATGTGAAAGGTATGTCTCTAAGATGCCTGTGTGCTCGTGGTTGACATCATACAAAATAGTGGTCTGCTATTGGTTTCTGACATAATGGTTTCATGAAGATGCTGAGATACCATACGCTGAACTGCCTCCCACGATGCCTTTCTCTTAGTTCAGAATCTTGTGCGCTTCATAAAGATGATTTTGTGCAATATAATTTTGTATATTTTTGTACTGTTTTTTTTTTAGAAATGGGTGTGTAGACTTGCAGCGATGCCAAAGGGAGAAGCAAAAGATAACCACGGATATAAAGCTTGCAATTATCACGAAATAAGTGTTGTTTCCAAGGATTATTACCGAGACCAAGCGACAAACAGCACAATTTTAACAGGGAGGTAAAACAATGAAAATAGTTTCAAAAACAGTTTTAATTGTAATCAGCTATCTCCTCCCCTCTGCGTCAACCCACTAACAGCTCCTTAACAGTTTAGGTCACGTCCTACCGAAGGTAAATAAAATAAAAACATTCCCTTATACAGTACAATGATCCCTCAGGGCTTGAGTTCCAAAATGAATCTGTGATAGGTGAAACCCATGAAGTAGTAACCTTTTTTTTTTTACAGTAATTATACAATTAAAAGCATTCATTGAAATCAAACAACAAAAATCTTTTTGCAGGCCCGATCATTCATATCACCAAATAAAAGTATATTGTGACATTTATTTAAATATGACAAACAACTACTATCTTCGGGACCAATCAAAATGCAGAATACAATGCACAATGCAAATCTGTGAAGTGGCAAAACCGAAAAAGTTAACTGCATTATAGCAGGGGATCACTGTTTAATCGTATACGCATATATTACATTTAAGTCATACTTACTATATGCTATTTTGTATTTTCATGTTTTTATCTGAGGGGTACAGGTGGTTTGGAATATGTTAATTAATTGCCATAGGTTTCTATCCATTTCATATAATAATTTTACTTAACAATCTCCACCTCAGACCAGAATATTGACGTATCCTGGGGGTCTCTTGTATGTAGGAGAGAAAATACACGAGTCAGCTGATACAAAAAATCTTTCTGAAGATAAAAAAATACACAGTTGAAGTACACCTCATTAATAACACAGGTGACGTCCAATCAAATAATGGTTTAAGGCAGAAGTCATGCAACTCTAAATCGTCATTGTCATTCACTTGCTTCAACATTCTTTTCAAGCTGTTTTAGACCATACGAGTGTGTGGCAGAATTTCTCATCGGTCGACGAAGCGTATTTTTGGGGAGTTGTTATAAAAGCTCAGCTTTGAAAATCGTAATCGTACGAGCATGCATGTATTGCATATTAAAACATGGCTTTTCAAGACATTTTCATTTTTGGTTTAAAGCAGGGGTCAGGAACCTATGGCTCTTTTCATGAGTACATCTGGCTCGGAGATAAAATGAGGCCTTTGCAATTTTCCTGATACTATGGCATTGGCCACCGTAAACCGGGCCAAGCCAAAGCAACACTGATATTACAGAGGTGTCAGTCCAGTATATATAGGGCACAGTCTAAACTACAATTTACAATCACGATATCAAACTAATATACCCCGTTTTGGATTTACATCGCTTAAAAGTCCTTTATTTGAAGATCTTAAAAACAATATATGTTCACTGTTGAGACACTTTATGATAAAAACCCACAGTACAAACTGTAAACACCCATACTTATAAACACCAGCAAAGCACCCAGAGCTATTTGAGTGAGAAGTAGAGATGGGTGGAGCTATGCACACATACAGTGCATCCGGAAAGTATTCACAGCGCTTCACTTTTTCCACATTTTGTTATGTTACAGCCTCATTCCAAATTGTATTAATTTAATCTCTTATCTCAAAATTCTACACAAAATACTCCATTATGACAATGTAAAAAAGTTTTGCTTTTTTTTTTTGCTTTTTTTGAATTTATTAATAATAGAAAACTAAGAAATCACATTTACATACGTATTCACAGCCTTTGCCATGAAGCTCAAAATTGAGCTCAGGTGCATCTTTTTTCCACTGATCATCCTTGAGATCTTTCTACAGCTTAATTGGAGTCCACCTGCAGTAAAATCAGTTGATTGGACATGATTTGGAAAGGCACACACCTGTCTATATAAGGTCCCACAGTTGAGTGTGCATGTCAGAGCACAAACACAAAGCATGAAGTCAAAAGAACTGTCTGTAGACCTGCGAGACAGGATTGTCTTGAGGCACAAATCTGGGGAAGGATACAGAAAAAATTCTGCTGCTTTGAAGGTCCCAATGAGCACAGTGGCCTCCATTATTCGTAAATGGAAGACATTTGGAACCACCAGGACTGGCCGGCCTTCTAAACTGAGCAATCGGGGAAGAGGGGCCTTAGTCAGGGAGGTGACCAAGAACCCGATGGTCACTCTGTCAGAGCTCCAGCGTTCCTCTGTGGAGAGAGGAGAGCCTTCCAGAAGGACAACCATCTCTGCAGCAATCCACCAATCAGGCCTGTATGGTAGAGTGGCCAGACGAAAGCCACTCCTTAGTAAAAGGAACATGGAAGCCCGTCTGGAATTTGCCAAAAAGCACCTGAATGACTCTCAGACCATGAGAAACAAAATTCTCTGGTCTGATGAGACAAAGATTGAACTCTTTGGTGTGAATGCCAGGCGCCATGTTTGGAGGAAACCAGGCACCGCTCATCACCAGGCCAATACCATCCCTACAGTGAAGCATGGTGGTGGCAGCATCATGCTGTGGGGATATTTTTTAGCAGCAGGACCTGGCAGACTAGTCAGGATAGAAGGAAAAATGAATTAAGTAATATATAGAGATATCCTGGATGAAAACCTGCTCCAGAGCGCTCTTGACCTCAGGCTGGGGCGAAGGTTCATTTTTCAGCAGGACAACGACCCAAAGCACACAGCCAAGATCTCAAAAGATTGGCTTCAGAACCACTCCGTGAATGTCCTGGAGTGGCCCAGCCAGAGTCCAGACTTGAATCCGATCGAACATCTCTGGAGAGATCTGAAAATGGCTGTGCACAAACGTCTCCCATCCAACCTGATTGAGCTTGAGACTTATTGCAAAGAAGAATGGGCAAAACTGCCTAAAGATAGGTGTGCTAAACTTGTGGGATCATATTCAAAAAGACTTGAGGATGTATTTGCTGCCAAAGGTGGATCAACAAAGTATTAAGCAAAGGCTGTGAATACTTATGTAAATGTGATTTCTTAGTTTTCTATTTTTAATAAATTCAAAAAAGGTTAAAAAAAACTTTTTCACATTGTCATAGTGGAGTATTTTGTGTAGAATTTTGAGATAAGATATTAAATTAATACAATTTGGAATGAGGCTGTAACATAACAAAATGTGGAAAAAGTGAAGCGCAGTAAATACTTTCCGCATGCACTGTAGTGGGAGCACTCACTTATCTCTAAATGTGTCAGTATCCTTTGCATTTGCAGTATTTTGTGACATTTTTACAAATGGACTTTGCTCACACCAAAATGAGCATCAACACTCTTAAGGTACAAATTTTACGCGGTATATTTATATTGATATGGGACAAAGGCTCTGGCATTATTGCAATTTCATAATTTTTTTTATCAAATCATCAAATGACACACAGTTCAATAATTTGCTCTTTTTTACAATTTACTGACAGCTTTGAAGGGTCTTACTAAGTTATTTTGTAAGTGAATACCAGGGATATGCTATTCTAGAATATAAGGATAAATATGTTTGCTTATTTCCAACTATGTTATGAACACAAACAACAACTAAATTACTATTTTGTCACCATCATGTGAAAAGATAATGAAACATAGCTTATTTATTTTGTCCTTTTTAGTTTTAACTTTACAAAATGTTTAAAACAGGGGATACGTTTTTGATACTGTTTAGCACAAAGGAATTGATATGTATTTGTAAAATAACAACCTGTTTTGTTATTACTATGTTGTTCCTATGTTCTAATTATATTAGCAGGTTGCAGGGAACTTTTTTTATATTAAATTAGTCTCAGTCAATCTGTTGGATCAAAATGACCCATCCCTGTTGAGTTATTTTCCTAGTTTAAAATGTTAACATAAAAAAAAAACCAAATAATTATTATAATTCTTTTTCCACCATTTTTTTCAGGTGTGGGTGTGTTTACTGAACAATAGATTTTAGCATTGCATAACAAAATGTTGATGTTTCCCTTTTTTTCTTTTTCTTTATAGTAAAGGATACAAACATTCTGTGTTACACCTATGTGGTTGAGTCTTAATAGTAAACACTTGAAAGAAAGAGTTCAGTGTGTATTATTCATTTATTTACCCTTAATTTCCATTATTTAGTTTGTATGGCTGTCTTGATTGATTCGTTTCAGAGAACTTAAAAGCTTTTTGCAACATGAACAATTTGTTTTTCAAATGGTGATTCCAACTAATGTTCGGGGTTTAAGGGACACCGTAATGTCTGACCACTAGATATAGCTATATTCTGTAGTGCAACTGAAAATGCTACAAAGCACAAGGAAGAATACAAAGGACAGAGACTCAAAAACACCAAAACTGCACTATTTTTCTTCTTATATTGTGCTCAACCTTTCAAAAACTTTTTAGGGGTACCATTAGCAGAAATGCGCCGGACAATTATGTCAGGTTCATCTTAGTGAGCCTCATGTTATGTAAAATGAATTCACATTTCTTGACCTTCAAGTATTTTTAACAGTGCATGTTTGTAAGATAATTCATGTATTTTTACTTCTCGTTCAAAAAAAAATATTATTTTTTGTTTAAAGAAGTAAGTTATTTTTTTACCACGCGGCGGCGTTAAATAATACTCAATGTCTCTTTAGAAAATTATTCTTCAGACTAATTGAATACAAAATCGCCGCTCTAGTCTGTGACTTTTATACCCAAAGAGCGTTTGTTACTACAAGACGTAGGTTTGGTGTTGGCATTCTTAGGGACATTTTTTTTAAGTACCGTATTTTCCACACTATAAGGCGCACCTAAAAGTCTTAATTTTTTTCAAAAGCTGACCATGTGCCTTATAATACAGCGCGCCTTATATATGGCTCAATATTAAATCGCAAGGTCTCGCAACTTACGCAACAGCCGCCGACTCGATTTTCCCCCGAACGTGGAGTAGTCCGCGGTGTATGCTGGGATTTATATACCGGCGTTTCATTGGCTAACCAATGTGTCAATCATCATTTGAATCGATCGCTATTGGCTAAAGTTATTCGGAGCCTCGGATAGGCTAGAGGGCCGAAACAAACCCTGCAATTGGCCGAAAAAGATGTGTCAATCATCCGTTAAATCGATCGCTATTGGCTGAAGTTATTCGGAGCCTCGGATAGGCTAGAGGGCCAAAACAAACCCTGCAATTGCCCGAAAAAGATGACTGAATAGCAAGCTTGCTAAACTACGCCATAAAGAAACATGTTTCATTAGTCTGTATTTGTAAACATTTTACTCTCCTGGATTTACTACACTCACGGTTGTAAGAAGACCATGATTGCGTATCATTATTGAACGTGAGAACTTAGGTGAGCTATGCGGCTTTATATTTTCCCGGTATCTTGTTTTAGAACGATCTTGATGTTGCTGTGATGAGTTGAGTGAATTAAACTCAATTCCAAGTGTTTATTGTCATATGCACAGTAAAGTTGCGAGGGAAAAATAAAATGGAAACTAAGGAATGGTTGGCATTTCTTGAATCCCAAGACTTTAACCTTCCGAATGATATTTGGAACGATGCATTTGAGTGACATCGTACAGACACCGCATCCGCATGTGTCTACGACACGTATTTGCTTCTTTGCAAGCTTTGGGAATGTTAAGGGGGTAATCAGTTTGACTGAATCATCTGACTGTTTTGTCGACGTTCCCATTGTAGCGCCTTATAATCCGCTGCGCCTTATCTATGGAATATATAGGACCAAAAACTATTTTTTTGGGGGTGCGCCCTATAACCCGGTGCGCCCTATAGTGCGGAAAATACGGTAATTGCATAATATTGGGCGGCAGTAGCTCAGTAGGTAGAGCGCTTGTCTTGGGGTCAAGGGATCCCAGTTCGAATCCCGGCTCGTCCGTGTTACATGTCGAAGTGTCCTTGGGTAAGACACTGAACCCCTAATACCCCCAATAAGCAGGTTAGCGCCTTACATGGCTGCAAGGCCACTATTGGGAAATGTGGAGCACATTGTAAAGCACTTTGGGAAGTCATTGACTTGAAAAGCACTATATAAATGCAGATCATTTCATTTCATTTCATATTGGTGGGGACAAAACGCTGATTGCTCAATATTGGTGAGGACACTTCCCCTCAGTCTATGCCAAAACTACACCCCTGGTTTGGTCTGTCACGGCGCAATCACTTGAAAGTTTTCTGCGTTTGTGACTTTATTCAGCTGCAAGGGAGACGACAACATCCCACCCCATGCGACCGCTCTCTCTCACACCAGCTCATCCACAACATCTGTTTTCGCTCACCAGGAAGTGTGTCTGTTTTTCACCGAGCCTCGCGCCAGGCAAAGCTCAGAACCTTCGCTGGCCTCGGTCCGGACTTGTCGGCTGGTTTTCTTATTCTCCACCCAGGAATTGTGAATGACGGTGCCGCCCGGCGAAGGGTCCACTTGCAGCAAAGACACGACTCTCTTATTAACTTTGGCCCGGAGAGCGCGCCGCAGTTTTTGTCGCGTAAAGGCGTAGAGCAGAGGGTGGCAGACAGTGGTGCCATACGCCAGTGCCAGGAACCACAAACGTACGCTGACCAGTAGTTCGGTTGGGCCAATGGCCAAGATGAGTACATTGATGACGGACAGGGGAGCCCAGCAACCAAAGAAAGTGGAGATAATGACGAGGGACATCCTGAAAACGCGGCGCTGGCGTTCTCGCCGGTCCCGGTGTCGCCGCACTGCCCGACGCAGGGCAATGATGGCGGACACAGAGGCCTGGACGGTAGCAGGAGAGGAAACTGGGACGAGCGGAGGGTGGTTAAGTGGCTTGTCGGTAGAACATTCTGGAATCCTGCCCTGGATCATCTTGAGCTTGGTTTTATTTTTAAGGGATTTCAACCTTGGGGTTTTCTTCATGTGGGTGCCGATTCGAAAATTTAAA
This sequence comes from Urocampus carinirostris, assembly GCF_059441175.1. Taxonomy (NCBI): domain Eukaryota; kingdom Metazoa; phylum Chordata; class Actinopteri; order Syngnathiformes; family Syngnathidae; genus Urocampus; species Urocampus carinirostris. Next base: position 31,793,046 of record NC_142354.1, on the reverse strand, counting down.
GCCTTCAGGATACGGGTGTAGGTGAACAGCATGGCTGAGACGGTGGTGAAGAAAATCGGAACCTGCAGATAGAGCTGCAGCGATTAGTCAAAGTTGTCAACATAAATTGATAATGAAAATAGTCGACAATCAAATTCATTGTTGGCAGACACGTTTTTCCAGCAGGGAGAGGCCTCTCTAAATGAATATAACCTCTGCCAAGAGCCACGCATGCGCAATAGCATCTCTAGTCTGAAGCGGTAACATAAACATAGAGAAATGCGCACCAAAACTTCTGAACTTTGGGAGCATGCTAGCCTGGATACGGCCAATAAAAAGACTACCGGTACTTGCAAAGTTTGCCAAGCAGAGCTTTCTTATCATGGTGGTAGATAGGTGATGCACGAATATTTAAAGATCACATCGGACAGTTGAACGAAACAGAGTCTGACTCGCCTCAGTAAATTTTAAGTCATGTTCAAGGAAATACGGTTCTGATGACATGCATGGTATATTTTATAGGCGTACATTTTGCTAGCTTCAGTGTGATGCAAGACTGTGCCTAAAATAAGTATTTGAAATTATAAGCATGCAGTCCGAAGAACAAACATCAGTTATTAAAACTATTTGATGTCAAACTGTTGAGAATCCTTAAGAGTTTTTGTTACAGCAAATGACCTCTGAATGCACTTCACAAACTTGACTTTTTTTATTTACCGTTGTACTAGTCAAGTCAAGTCATTTTTTTTTTTACTGCTGCTGATGTGCCTCTTGGTTTGGAGGGATCAAAAAAATTGTTTACTCGATTATAATTTATTATTAATTTGCATGTCCCTAAAAATGGACAACTTAATTCATGGATTTATTTCTTTACTGACCAAACACAGTGATTTTACATTAGCATTTTTATTTCATTTTTGTACGAATCCGGAGCATGTTTAAAATGAAACCATTGACCCCATTTCTCTTGTGTTAATAATCATACTCGGGCATGTTTAAGGACTGTATTTCCCAAATCCATTCAACACGTGGACTGAGCAATTAGGGAAAAAACACTGGACTGTGTGTACAGTAAGATCAAACATCTAGTTGGATCCGCCCATCTCTGTCTGTCCCTCACCCCCTCATACACTCCCCTCCGGAGGAAAACAAAGCCTATACAACAAAGACAGTTAAAACATCTTCTTTGCTCCTTTATCTCTTTGTTTTCCTTATCCTCACTGTAAAATGTGGAACTGGAGTGCCACATCCAATTTCGTTGTCACAATATATCCCATGTTGTAACAATGACAATAAAGGTATATTCTATTCTATTCTATCCTATATTCCATCCGAATTTAATGAACATCATGCTAAGTTTAAGAAAAAAAAAATCATAATTATCTGATTATTTGACTAATTGTTTCAATAGTCGGTGACTAGTCTACTATCAAAATAGTTGTTTGTTGCATCCCTACCTGCAGAGTGAGGTGGTAGTACATTCCAAAACCGCAGTGGTCGTCCCTTCCGATGCACAGCAGGGTCCGGTTTCGCCACGGGGAGAGTCGATCTTCCAAAAGCGGGATGAAAAAAGCACCGACAGAGGCCAACCAGACGGCGACCAGGAGAAGCGCTGCCCGCCGTGCCGTCAGAAGGCGGTTAGCAGGCCGTACCGAGATATCGTAGCGGTCCAGGCTGATAACCAGAACGTTTGCGGCCGTGGCAACACCAGCGAAAGCCACAAAAGCTTCATGCATTTGGCACAAAGATCCTAGATTGAGCCCCGGCGGCATCAGCACCACGGTGAGCGTGACGGGTAGGCATATGGCGCACAATGCAGCGTCCAAAACGTGCAAGCTCACAGTCACCATATTGCTGACGGAATCCACCAAACTGGACTGGGAGCAATACAGCACCAGTACTGTCAGGTTGCTACCAAAACCCAAAACCATCTCCAGCAGGAGGAAGGCGGTGAAGGACACCTGGAATACAAGGGAGTGTGGGGCCCCGCCTCCTTGCCCCACCTTGTCAGTCTCCATGGCGACCCCTCAGGCTTTACATAGAGACCCCTTTCCAGCCTACGTCACCACCGAATCGCCATAGGATGCTCGCGCATTGTTGATCCAAAACAGCGGGAGTAACGATATGAATTTGTAAAGGGCGAGAGAAGATTAGTATGTTCAGTTGCGTTTTTAAGAGTCGCAATTTACAAAAACAACATGCAGAGCTGTTGTGTGTATGGGTGCACAAATAACAATTTTAAGGGATACAATTCTTTTATAAATAGGCCTTTTCAAAAGCACCATAGGCGCCGTATGAGGCTTCAAGCCATTAAAATACAACAGACTGGAATATCTGCGTTTGTGGTGCCCATTTCATACCTGTTAAGTAATTGTGGCAATCTGGTTTGGATTTACTTAAACGCTGAATGCCTTAGTAAGTTTAAGTATGATAAGTGTCTGGGAAATGGTAAGAGTTTGCTACCAATGCCTAATACAGACTACCGGCTCTAACAGATCTTTTATAATCCGAATATTTATAATAATAACATGACAGTACTATTAATGTATGTTTTATGTTGCCGGGCTAATAAAAGATTGGATTCAGCTGTTTTTGAGTGGTCAGCAGCTGTATTATCCAATTTAGCCGGGCAACCACATTAAAGCAGACCAGGCAAAAGCCGATGTTTAGCAATTTTGTTTGAACTGACAGGGGGGAGGCTTGACACAAAACCTAGCTACAAATACTCACATAGCCATAAAATACAATTGTGTAAATGTTCACGAAAATCGGTTCGGTCGGGATTTACATAGTAGTTTATATTAGATACATTACGATATTGTTAACGATATATATTATTGATTAGTTGTCGTAATCTTTATTAGTAATAATCTCACCAATGCAAACGATGTATTTAAGATGGGTGCAAGCCAAGGAAAGTTAATTCTTCAACAGTTTAACTTCAAAAGGTTAACTATTTTAGTATTTTACTCGTGATTCACCCGATGTGGACCGGTATTGTATATGCAGCGAAAAAGTCACACAGAAAAGCTCTACAAAGTGGCTCGCAAAATCCATGTGTCGCGCCAATCAAAAGAACCTTTTTGGGTTGTAGTTGACTTTTAATACTAAAATAAAAATCCCGCTATCTTGTTGCTTTGTGCTTTTTGGAGACGCTACTATCTACGATCCACAATCTTTTTATGTCAACGGTCTGGTATGAACTGCCATGATTTACGCCATTCTGCGCAGCTTACCTATGTCACCCTTGTTTACAAACACGGAAAGGGGTCTATAACACCCATTAGCCGCTTGAAAGAGTCTCGTTCTACACCATGCTGTGTTTCCATCATGCTGGGACAAACTGAGCTGGAGGGGGACACAGAACAAAGAAGTAATCAGGCCTAAAAGCAATCAACTGCCGTCTCGGTGGAGCAATAAAAAGTCAGCAATTGAGGTCAAATTGGTTATAAATTGAATGCTACATCGTCGGACGAAGCAAGGATTCAATTTTTTTAAATATTCATCAGATCTACTTTTACAAGATGCCCCGATTGTTTAAAAAAAAAAATCATCAGATAAACTAAAGTACTTTAAGTTTCATAATAAGTCACATTTTATATTCGACAAGACTTGTTATTACCAAAACTATATTTCAAGTTTGATTAATAGTATTTTGTTAAATTAATCCATCCATCCCTTTTCTGCGCCACTTATCCTCACTAGGGTCGCGGGGGGGGCTGAAGCCCATGCCAGCTGTCTTTGGGCAGTGAGCAGGGGACACCCTGACCTGGTTGCCAGCAAGTCGCAGGGCACACAGAGACTTGCCTCACTCGCCCTAAATAATACACCCTGGACCAACTTGGACCGGCCAATTAACCTGACTGCCATATTTTTTGGAATGTGGGAGGAAACCGGGTTTGCCCGGAGGAAACCCACGCAGGCACAGGGAGTACATGCAAACCCCGCACAGGTTGTTGATCAATCTGATTAACCAAAAATATTAATATAACAATTTATAGAAACTATAGTATAGTTTAGGTTAGGTGAGTGTAATTTCAGAAAATGTGCCAAAATATGAAGTGTTTTTTTTTAAACAAAAGATTCTAAACAAACAACAAAAATAAACAAAAGAATAAATACGATGCAAAAAACCAATAATAATAATAAAGAAAACACACATGTGGACTGAACCAATAGTGTGTATGTATATATATATATATATATATATATATATATATATATATACACATATATTATCTAAAAAAGAAAATAATTAAATCGAATGCCCCAAATACATATTTTGCACACTCAAATTTTGTTAAATGAGTTAATAAAAAAAAAAAGAATATACATATTTACGCAAACTAACAACTAATAAATAGAGCCCACAAATGTGGACTGAAAAAATTGATTCAAAATAAATATATTTTAAATAAGTAAGTTTCTGTTCTGATGTCAACACACCCTTATTATATTATAAAAATACATTCTTACTGTTTAGAAGCTGAAAATGTCAGAATTTGAAAAACTTTGATGCAGAAGGTATTTTACATTTAGTTGATCATTAAAATAGTTAATAATAATACTAATAATAATGAATTAATTGCCAATTAATACGTTGTAGTATCTCTTGTTAGTGGGTAATCTCCATGTATACAATATCTACCAAAGTAATTATTTTCAAACAACTTTATAGCAATCTAAGTGTAACAAAATATTGGGTGATGTGAAAATTGTCATTTTAGTTGTGCTATTATGTTATTTTTTAATGGGAAAAAAAATGAGTTTGTGTTTTTTTGTATAAATGGAGTTAGGCAGGTCTGCTTGTTCCTCATTCACACAATCCTAGATATCTTGGGACATCATCATCCATAAAGGACAAACAGTAAATGGAACAAAATTGACTAACCGATTATTCAGGGTGACGGGTTCACAAACTTACTGTCAATTATCTCTGTTGTAAACTGGAAGTCACTCTTTTTGTATCTTGTGGAGGTTGACATCAAAACCGTTTCATGTGGCGTTGCTATGACGACCTCAGTGACTGAAGGAGCGCTGTGCGGGAAATGGAAAGAAAAATCCTGCAACCCAAAAAAAGTCGATGAGAGTGGAAAAAATGGACCTAATTGGGTCTGAGGTTCAAAAACGGCCTCAGCGTTTAGGTTAAAAGATTTCTGTTACAAAACACTGTATATAACACTGCCAAAAAATGTAGCTATCAAAATTAGCAGAAACAGTTGCTCATTTTAGGTATAATGTTAGTTCAAAATATTGTAGTGCATTGAACGTTGGGTCAGCATTCTGTTTTGCATTGGAGGGAAGGGCCCTCCTTGACCTCCACCTTCCTCTCTTTCTCTCCTCCAGCTGGACTCCACAAGGTTAAAACAGTTCATATGATTTCACACACAAGCAGAACTTAACATACAAATGTACCTGTTTGCAAAGTCAGAAAATGATGAAACAATGCCAAACATGTGAATTCTATGTTTTAATTAAATTACAGTGATTTAACTAGTAGCAATTGCACGTGAGGTTTGGTGCTATCTGGCATGTGTGAAACAACAGAACATCCCAGGTTGTCTTGACAACCCCCGTAGGAGGACGGCCAGACCGTTTTATGGGGAAATTTGATCAAATTACAATAATGCCCAGTTGCCTTAAGTTATACCTGCAGGAATAATTAAGCCAATATTGTTTTTCTATTAAATGGTGCCAGCCAAGATCCCCACTATCTTTCTTTGTTATATTTTCTTATCCTTGTTTTGTGTTCAATTCAAGTTTCTTCTGTAGATAATTGATCGAAAACAACTCCATACATCCAAGACCGTCTGATTTAATTAAAGGTAGTTGAACTATCAAAAACAGTGTAAATAATTCGCATAAAGTTGTGTGTAGCCAACCCTTCAGATTAACTAAAAAGTTTCTCATCAGTTTTTCAGATAAAATTATCTAAAAACTAAAAAAGGCGAGACAAGTTTGAAAATAATAAACTCATTTATTATTAATTTCCGGTAATTGGTCGATCGATTATTTGTTCAAATAATTAATTGACCACACTGCGTATCTTGGTGCACTGAGTGAGCCCCTCTATAAAGCTTGGTATTTTGATCAACACACACAAAAAGAATAATTCTGTGCAGTCGTCATCTGTAAAAGGTTAGACATTTATTTTCTGGTGCAGAGAAATCCCCCCGCCCCTCCACAAGGAGCCACGCCACATATCGCTGTGCCATCAGACTCTGTAGACTGGAGTTTAAGTTATAAATATTTTTGTCATTTTAGTAAATGTTGTTCTGCTGAGAGGTAGAGAATTAACAACCAATGCCTTTGAAGAAGATGACATGTTTGGCAGCCATCTTGCAACTACTGAATCAAGAATAACCTTTTGCAAAGGTAGCTTGTCTTGGTGAAGCTTTAAGCACTTAAGGCCATTTAACTTCTACAGCCAAATCCTGTGATTCTTTGACCTTCTTCCCCACTGTTTTCTCCTCTAGCCACTAATTTGGCCACTTTGTTGCAGGCTATGGCTCTACACGGTAGCCGCTATTGTTATTCTTAGCTGCTCCTGCTTCATTCTTCGGGGTCACTTTCATTCCACAGCTGAGCCCTACATGTGATGGTAGCAGAGTGCTGCCATTCAGGATTTTTTCCCCCACAATTACCTTTTTTAGCCACTCATATTAGCTGCTTGGTTGCAAGCTATTGATTGCCACCAGCCATTATGTGATGGTTAAACGTTTTGGATACGTTTCAGGATACAACGACCTCTTGTGGTGAATTATTACCAACTTGTCCCTTTAAAAATTAGAAAACTTAAATTCAGTAAGAAAAATGTTCTTCAAAGATTTGATTCTTTGCTTTGCACACTTCACTTCTGATTTAATGGTCCCGTTTCAAGGGTTATCTAAAATCTTTCTGTTCTGTATTGACGAGCACCAGAATAAAGACAATCTAAGCCAAAGGCATTTACTGATTACTGATGACAAGGTTGGCGCTTTAAACAAATCAATCGGACAGACGTGAAAGAAAACCACACTTTTATCCAGCTACAACCACTGATGAGAAACAAGCATTGAAAAGCGTTTAAGAGCCGCATGAAGGAGGTGCCCAACAGTGAACTCGTTAGGTTGCCACGGCAGCCGCTAAACGTTACTGAGAAAACATCTGTTTGTAAACAGGAAATATTTTCTAATTATGACCTCAAGAAAATCCCATAAAAATGACTTTTTAATGCATTTTTTCTCCTTGGTCCCAGTAGGATAAAACGGAAGTCCCTTATGAGCTCACTTGTCCTGATTATTTTGAAAGGCAAACCATCCTAGCATCAATAAAACAGCAATAACAATGTTCAATTTGTAATGAAAACTTGAAGCACAAAAAAGCAGTAAGTGATAAACAAATGCCAGTTTTTACAGAAAATAGTTAAAAGGGGCATGTTGGATTTGCACTTTGTTTAATAAAGAAATAAATAAACCACCAATATAATTGCAAATTGATTGCAAACACATAAATCAAATTCTTCCAATTAATGATGCTTTTAGTTTTTAAGAAGTAATTTTCTTTTATTTTTTTAAACTTGAATTCACCGTCAGCCCGGGATAATCCATTGATGTCTATATCCGTCATTGGCACTCAAGAAGTGCCATCAGGTATGGAAAAGTAACAATACTCAAATCCTTCATTGATTGCGGTAAATGGGGATCAGAACCCCAAAAATTCGCGAAAATCCACAAAGTAGCCCCAACTCGCAACACTAGTCAACTTGGAGATAATAGATATTTTAGGTGGAAAGAACTTGCAGCATGACAAATTTGTTCTCTCGATCCCTGCTCTCACTAATGGTCTGCATTTATATAGCGCTTTTCAAGTCAATGAAGACTTCCCAAAGCGCTTTAAAATGTGTTCCATGCTTTTCCATTTTACACACTAACTAACCGATAGCAGAGTCAGCCATGCAAGGCAACTACCTGCTATTGGGGGCATTAAGGATTCAGTGTCTTGCCCAAGGACACTTCAACATATAACACACAGGAGCCGGGAATCGAACCTGCGACCTCTTGATCCCGAGATGAGCACTTACCTGAGCCAATGCCGCCCCAACTGGGGGATAATGGATTGCAACCAAAACAGTGCAGTTCACATCAGGCGATACACAATGGCACAGTTCAGCGACCGAACTGAGAAAAAAAAGGGCAATCTGCCGACCACTACTCTCACTAGTCTATAGGGGTTAACGGATTGTGGCCACAACCATGCATTTTATTTTAGGAGAGCCAGAACGGCAAGCGTATCGACAAATGTGCTTGCTGGCGGTCGTTCGCAGCAATATGGGATTGTAGATAATGGGTCACTACCGCGCGAGTTTAGTTCACTTTTTGGTGGATAGAACGGCAAATAAAAATAACCGCCAGGACTGACAAAAAGGCACTCTGCCTGTCCCAGGTTTCGGCATAATATGATAAGGGATAACATTTTATGGCCGCTTTTTGGTGGACTGACTGGCAAAAAAGATTGCAGGCTCAAAAAAAAGTGCGCGCTGCCAATCCCCCATTGCAGGAATATGTGATCGGTGATAACATATCTGGCCCCACAGGAGCAGTTCACCTTTCGGTGGATAGAACTGCAAAGAAGAGCCGACAAACTGACAAAAATGTGTTCTGGTGGCTCCAGCTTGCAGAAATATGAGGTCGGGGATTATGGACCGCAGATTTTTTTTTCAACCTGCGATGCACTGAGGCTACGAAATACAAAGCGCAATGTAGTAGAGCATTTAGATATTTTGAAAAATTTGAATAATGGTACAGTTTTAATTTTGTTGTTTTATAAAAATACAAGGGTGCTATTTAGCAAAATAAAAAAGACAAGAGAAGCTTCAGTTTTTCATTTTACAGTCAAAGAATGCTAATCACTGAGGACCGAACAAATAGAAAGCACGGCATGCAAAAGACTGCCAAGTGAGGGGGCGGCGGCCAACACAAGAAAGGATCTAAGTACGCACAACATGTTCTCTCTTCTTCAGCACATTTGTGTGGAAATAGGCTCCCTATCTAGACGTCAAGCTGTTATTAAAGCGTTCCCTCCAAAGTCTGCGCACCAGGACGGAGATGATTGTCATGTCCGAGCATAACATTTACTTGCTGCGCCTGTGGACACCTACTGAGCGCAATTGCAGGTATAAAACGAACGCAGCGAGGACGATGGGATGGTTTCATTCGTGCAGAGTACATTAGAGGCTTGCAAATGTCAAGGATAGTTCGTGCAAGGTAAAACAAACAGAATACATAATCCCCCACAGGGGGGGACACTCAGCAGGACATCTGCTTTTAGGACACTTGATGTAGAGAGGACCATGGTCCGTTTTGTTAGTTAGATACTGTATTTATGAGAAATTAATCAAAACAATGTGAATTGTCTTTTTCATAAGGGATGCTTGATAATAACAAGGAAAGTATGATGTCGCTGTTATCGGCCCAATAAAAAAACATACTCGATTATTAGTCACTTAGTTACCTGGCCTAAATTACTTGTTAGAAAGATTTTAAGCATTTACTGTGTGTTCCTGATTCCAATGCGTCTTGATTTTCTTTAGAAGCAGCAGCACGAGGTGGTCGTATCTCCTTTTTACCTCTTCATAATAAGCTCAATGCACTGCACTATTCGTCATATTTATGCTCCTCATTAGAATTGGTTTACATGTTCTATAGAAGCAGTAGCACAACTTGGTCGTGTCTCCTTTCTACCACCTAATATGTGCACAAGGCACAGACCAGACTGTCCAAAATCAGTGTGCAGGCTGTTTTGACTACATGCCTTATAAACTTTAGTTTAGTGACTTTTGTATTGTTTCTAGAATGTTTCTTTTTTTATTGTCAAACTCCTGCATGTGTTTGTGTGTGAACGCTGATTTAATAAATAGACAGCTCCCCTAGCAGGTCTACAAACAAGCATCTAAATCGTGAAATAATGTGTTCCTTGTGTTTTATTTATTTTTTTGCTAAATATAACATGCAGTTAAAAAAAGTTATCAGATATCAGTCTCAGAGATAATATTTTATCGGTACCAGTGGGAATAAAACAGTTATTGTGCATCCTTATTTAAAGGATGATTCAAAAACAATAACTATTGGTTAAAGGATACATATCCTCTAATTTTCAGCCCTTTACACTAAAACATGGCATGATTCGATTATATTCAACCAAACAGCTCTTAATTTCAAAAGCCATAACCTTTAATGGTGAATAAATAGTAAATATTTGTAAAAGTATTGCTCATATAAAGGATTTCTGATTTATTTTTTAACTGATCAACTATGACCTGTGAAGTCAGTTTACCAAAAACAGCATGTTTAATTTTGATTCAACCCAGCAATTAAGAAAATCAACGATTACTTTAGAAGCTACATTTCTGAAGAGTTTAGGGTTTTTCATCGAAAAGTTGATTAACTTGATGATTGATTAGTTATCGTTAAATCGATTTATTGTATCACCGCTTTCTTGGAGGTGAGCTTTGATTGTTTCCTCAGCAACTGTGATATCATACTCAAGCAACAGCAAGTAGCAAAAAAAAATTCAATTAAAAAAAGGTATTGTACATATTAAACCATGTTCCACAAATGCAATCAAACGAAAACATCTAAAAATAGATTTTAAAAAAAAAATCACTCCTCTGCAAATATTGTGTCCTCACACAGCGGCAGCTCCTTTAATTATTTTCTAATAAAATATTTAATTGATGTTCTGTGCTGTTCTGCCAGAGTAATATCATATTCATTGTTCTGCAACACACACACAAATGACTCCCTTGAGTCAATTTGCATAACATCACGAGACACAATAATAGAGTGCTATGAAAAATTATTGCTTTTGATTTCAAAATTGAAAAACATTATAAAAATAAAAAAATCCATATTTTGACGTTTTCCTCAATGAATTAAAAAAGAAACATCTTAAATCAGCTAAGTTATCTGAAATGGCAGATGATTGTGTGTATTCAATGTATTTTTTTACCATTTTATTTTATTTTACTAGAATTAAAAAAAGTAGTAGTATGGTTCCATATTTTATAAGAGGCTATTTAAAAAGGTAGACTAGTAAAACTTAAATGTATTATTATACATAAAGAAAAGTAATACTTAAAACAGGCAACAGCTTCTGTTAAACATATACACAATTTCCTGACTTCTGTAAATTTGGGTTTAGTAAAATAAATCAATATTTCTGATTTCTAATAAACACACATTTTATTTCAATCGACCTTAAATCAGACAACCAGCCTACACACAAAACATTACCAAACTATAAAATGTCTACGAAATATGACTTTGTTTATTCCCTTACTCAGTAAGGCTTACTGTGTCGAGTAATCCCGTGAGAGTTTGGGAGAAATCCAAAACCTGAAGCGTGTGAATGTGTCAAGACACACTCCCACGTATGCAAAAGCGCCCACGGACTAAGTTTAGCAAATCGATATTGCACATACAGTATAAGTTCTGAATAATAATTCAAAAGTTGCAATCTTTCAATGAAAAACATTTTTAAAAGATTCAGGTGCACTCGTACCTCGGAGCGGCACGCTCAGCTGCAAAGTCTCCAGTTTTCCCGAGCACATGTCTAGCTGAAGAAGTTTCACCGGTGGAAAAGATCCATGTGCAGCTTACTTGATGTTGGCTCGTTCCGACAGCCGGATTCGCTCTCCTGATGGATGCATGCTGCACAGAGAGAAAACACGGAGTAAGAAGGGGGAGAGGCTTTTGAGGACCTCCAACATCATCGTCAGTCACACAAGCTCACGTCTCAAGTTGAAAAATAGAGGGATGCATTTGAAAGAGCTGATATGCATTTGCTGATAATCTGTTTGACAATTTACTGCATTCATGTTAATGAGGACGTATTTAATTATAGGGGAGGGAGAGGTCATTCAACTTGCATATACAGTATTTGCTCTTTTTATGCCTTAGAGACAAGCAGCTTAGCAGACATTGATATATTTTCTTTGCTTTCATTCTGTTTTCAATTGATTGCTCTCAATCTTTCATCAAACACAATTTAGAATTTAAAAAATGCAGGGACAAAGTGTTTAAGAACAAGCCTCTTTAAAAAATGCTTAAGGTATGAAAAGCATGTTTGAATATATTTATGACGTTTAAAAGATTGTTAACATTTAATCTCAACTCTGATAATGCCCAAATTAAATGGCTAAAAATGAAAAAAAAAATGCTTTTACAAATTTTGACACATTTAGGCTTCCATATTGCACTTCTGAGATTGATGTGTTCAGGAAGAGCAATTTGTTTAATGGAAACTTCAGTCTGTAATACAATGTTACAGATATTATCTCACTTCATCCCACCCAAGGATGTTTTTTGTTGGACTTTTGGGGTGAAAACAATACTTTACAAAAAATGACAAAAGATTGGAAAATTTCATGATTAAGTCAGCAATTGTTAGCTTTGAGTTCTAATGATTCACCACAAGATTTGCATTGGCAGACACTATAGAAAGCAGAGGGATACCACCTTGCAAATTTTAAAATCTACCTCAATATTTTCTCACGTGAGCAAGGAAGAATTCTAGCCAGCGACAGAACAGGAAAGCTGGCGATATTTCCTGAGTGACATGACAGAGCGGGGTGGAGTTGGTCAAAGCTTGTGTAAATAGGTAAAATTAGCTGCTATCAGGAGAAGCTTCTAAAAAGGCCAGTAAAAGGGATAGTCTACCTTCACAAATTTGCTATTCAGACTTCAGTAGCAGAAAGATGGTTGCCCATCATGTATTTGAATAACAAATTTGATTTCTATAGCTTGTCTTTTGAAACCGTACAGGTGTTTTCGCTTATTTGAATCAAGTCTCACATAGATTGTTTTTTACAACACCGAAGTCGCTGGGTAATATTTACACAATAGCAATCATACTTAACTTCAGTTAACACACAGTCTAAAAACCGGACAACCCTTAAGATGCAATTTACCATTATGTCTAACTAGCAGGCAATGTCAAAGACCCATCCATTTCTTCTTTTTCATTTGCCCCTGCAATGTTTGCTTCCACCAGTCAGTCCCTTTCCTGTCTCTCCAGAACTAACAGGATAGAAAGCAGCAAGGGGGCAATTAGGGGGGGTTGTTTGTTGGTTGTTACTGTACCTGTAGCCAATCACATGAACTCACCCAGGCATGAGACACGACAGGGGGAAATAAAAGTGTTTTTATTATTTGTTCATATCCAGCAGATTACATCGGACATCCAAGCAGGGAACATAACTAACGAATCTCATCACTAGTAGGTCACTCGGCCCAACAGAAAACTCCGTAGTAAACCAATTGGGCTCTCCCTTCTCAGTGACACCGCTTCCTCTGGTCTGGTCTCAACTCGGTCCTCCTCTGGTATGGCCTCAACCTGGTCCTCCTCCAGGAACTGGCCCATGTACCAGGAGGAGCCCAGCAGGATGTGGCCAGTGGCTTGCATGGAGAAGACTGTCCATCGCAGGGCTTCCCTTCAAATTAAGAAGTGCCCATTAAAACATTATTCATTCCTTAATTGTCAGACACATAAACAATCTCCGATTAGATTAACAAAAAGCATGATCCTTTTTTCCTCCATCCAGAGTCTAAGCTCAATCAGTTTGGAAAAGTAATCCTCTCCCACGAGGTCCATGCCAGAGTTGATCCCCAGCACCTCTTTGTGATGACATAACTGGTTATAGAATAATAATAATCTCGGGAGGAGAAAAAAAAAAAAAAAAAAAAAACGAGCCCATTTCAACTCTGCCGCCCACACCGTTTCCAATAAGACTACTGTATGTGATGCTATTCAACGCCATTGTGCAGCTGGTTACAATAAACACGTTTGGTTTAGAGATTCAGAAACCAAACAGATTATAATGGCCTTTATTTTCAGTTATAACAATGTAGTAAACATCCTTTACAATATTATCCGACGTGGCACAATAAAAAAAAAAACACTCGATTATTAGTCACTTGGCCTAAATTACTTGTTAGAAAGATTTTAAGCATTTACTGTGTGGGGGACACACTCCGACAAAATAAATGGGCAACATCTAAGTATTTTCTGGACTATAAGGCACGCCTAAGAGAACATTTTCCCATGAATATGAAAATGCGCATATAACTGGTAAATAATATCGGAAATGCATAATTAAAATGAAATAGTCGTACATAGTTTCCATTTATGAATGAATTGAATCGTCTTTTCATTCATTGATTGAATGTTGTGAAATATTGTATGCAACTATATTGGACAAAGTACTACCGGTAAAACATGTACGTAATAAAGAATTTAAAGAAAATAAGGATGAAAGCCCACTAGGTTAATTTAGTTGTAAAAGCTCAATTTCCTAATATTTATGTTTATTAAAAAAACAAAACTTTTTTTTCCCCCACGCAACCATTGCTCTTACTGCAGTTTCAATGTAATGTGCCTAACAGTTCGGCACGCCTTACATATGAGACAAATAGGAGGAATATTTTAAGGGGGTGTGTCTTAAAATGTTGATAGGCCTTACGCTCGAGAAAATGCGGTAAATATCATGTAAAGGTTTCTATAGTAATATGAAAAAACCTTTCATTTTTGACATTCCATAAATGCAAAAAAAAAATGACTAGGATTTTTTCACATGACAGCATGTAATGATTGCTTTAACTTATTTTACCATTTTAAAATAAATCCATCAACTCATTTCCTACTAGTGTACAGTGTGAACAAAGAATAATGGGTTAGTGGACTCACTTCAACATCTTTTTGCCCTCGTAACAGCGCACATCATAGGATAAGGAATAAACGCCGTACAGCGTCGCTCTGACATTCAGGCAGCCGATGAAATCTCTAGGGTCGTTCTTGTACAGGTCAAAAGTCAGCTTTGCCACATCTGTCCGGTGCTGAGGCCTGTGTTCGCTGAGCTCGTGTCTGGAGGGAATGAGCTGAGAAGACACGGTTAGGTCAAAATGACGCCATGCTTGGCTTCGGCCTTGTGGGACACTGAGATAAGGTCGTCGGACTGGATATAGAAGACAGACAACGATATTTAAAACTGCCTCACACACTGCAACTTAAACAACTACCGGACGACCAAACGATTCTGACTAAGGCCATCTATCCTGCCTTACTTTCCACATTAAGGCAACTGACTCACAGTGCCATCAAGTGGCGTATGAGTCACAGTACCTGAGCTGGGCTCCACCTCTGGCCCTCCTCCAGCGCCATGAAAACAGTGTTTTCAGGAAGCGTGGAGAAGAACTCTTCCGTGTCCACACCTGTGCCATCCTCATCCAGTACCAGGCTATGGGCACACTGTACACTTAATGAGTCGCTCACCTTGACAAAGCAGAGAAAAATACGATTAGGAATTAAAGTCTGCAATGCGCAAAAGTGAATTGCAATGCTAATACTGTACTGCATAAAATGAAAGGCAGTGTTGCTACGGTTACCTTAAAAATGTAAGATACGATACAGATTACCTCATTTCAAAAGCAAATACACTGTTACTGATTAGTTGGCTTGAAAAGCAACAAACTTGTATTACCATGTTTACTTTTGATTTATGTACAGATGAAAAGTGTAGCGTCATCGGTTTTGAAAGTCAATCGTCTTAAAAAAAAATTCAATTATTTTTTGATAAGCACCAAAGAACATCTCCTCAACAAAACTTAAATGCATGTATAACATAGAATGCATGCATAATTCAGATTTAAAATAAAACTATGAATTTATGCTCGTCAACACAGTTTTTTGTTAGCTTTGCGTGAAAAGAGTGAAAGATAAGGCCAGTTTCAAGTATTGTCCAAATGCCAACAAAAATCCCAAAATGATGAGGGGCAAAACAGAGTATTTGAGCTTTTCTAAGAAATGCACGTATTCGCATGCACCACAAAAGGAGCTGACAGAGGCCACAATGATGACTTTTAGTCAGAAGATGACATCATCAAATAATAATTTTCAAATTCCAGATAAGATATCTAAACTATCTTGAATATAAATTTATTGTATATGTATAATATGAAATACAAAATGTTTGTATAGGCAATGCAACAAAAATAACTTTATAGTAGACTTTAATATAGCTCTTTGACATGCCTCGATCAGTTCCACTCTACTTTGCTGCTACGTTGTCTTCTTTAACATTGTTTAACTTTACAGCACTTTGTCACCAGCACAGAGTTGAACAAACGTTCACATTTTTCACCTTGACTGAAACCTTTATTACCGAACATGCGGGTTGAAAAAAAAATCCACGTCCTTCCATTGAGCTGCTAGCTCAGTAGTTACTGCACATTGTTGCCATGACAATGGAACTAAATTTATGAGGCTATCCACAGGCTTATCTTCCAAAGTAGTAACTTCAACTAGACTACCTTACAAATTCATATATCAGTAACCTAAATTTGTTGGGTTTCCTATTCTCACACCTTGCTGATCAGGTCTTCCAACGCATCCGCCACGATTCCTTTCTTCAAACTGCGGTCAGCATTAGTCACTCTAAAAGGTTTCTGCCGAGGTGCTCGTCTTGACAGAAGCTGCTGGGTCATGGACGCGCTGGCGGTCACACACCTGGAGGAGGATGTCAGTTTGAAAATGACGTAAACGGCCTTTCCTTGTAATTTCCTTCCAGGAATAGTCATCTTACTTGGAGAAGGAAGACGGGGTCAAGAGGTTGAGAGATTTCCAAGCATAATCCATTGCCGGGGGAGAAAGTGTCAAAACCTGTATGATGAATCTGGAAATCAAGTCAAAGTTGTTCTACATTACACAAAAAAAAGAAAAAGACTGATCATGTTTTCTGATGTCTTCCCAAAAGTAAAAGCATCCACCCTTCTTTCTCCAGACGACTGAATCACGACAGAAGCTGGCCAGTGAACTATGTCCTCTATTTAAGCAAGAGAAAAGGAATTAGTGTCAAAGAGCAAAACTGCATGGTCAACTCTCTGGACTGGCACCAAGTGTATAAAGTTCAACCAAAATGCCTTTTTTTGGCATGATATTTATTTTTACACAGATTTGTGTGCTCTTATGCGCACAAAAAGTCACAGGAAACGCAAAACCACAGAAAATTGAAGTCGCTAAAGCTTGTTGTTTCTTTTACAATGATATAACCTTGTGGTTTCATTGCAAAGTCCCTGGTCTTTTTTTTTTCTACACCCTTGTTAGACACAAGACCACCCATCCAGATGTTGAAGAAATGGAGATATACGATTTGAACGAGCACTTTTGCGATACATTTTATCAAATTTGCCTTAGTACCCAATGACAAAGTGAATGTCCGGACTCTGGATAACTTGTGCAAATATGAGAAGAATCCCTGCATGGTAAGTTTTGTTTAGCTCTTAAATACAGATGACCATTTTTTAAAATGCAATTCCCTTATCCCATTTTTATTCCAGACAACTATCCTTGGATTAAGCAAAAACAAAACAAAAAAAACGTGGGAGTATATATAGCTGGGTTCTCAAATTGTAGCCACCGTCGTAATGGTTTAATATTGGTACGGCTTGCATCTGCGCTAATAAGTAAGACAGGGCTCAAGATTGTGAGTCATTCACTTAAAAATCTGACTTCAATGATTATGTGCGCATGTAAAGAAAAAAAATGATCCCGGCTCTTGAGTAAATTGAGCTTGACAGTTGACACTCCAGCTATATAACGTCAAGGTTTCCTCAATTTGCAGTGATTTAAGATTCCCCTAATAGATTTAATAATGTCTTTTTAATACCATAAATTTACATATTTGTTCCCCACACCCACTCCCCATTCGCCTTTCTTTCGGGAACGACAAAAAAATCCCCAAGTTTCGCTTTAACTGAAGGACAAAATATAACAAAAAATACTGTTTTCAGAACGTCCAACGTCAAAAGATGAGAAATATACAACATTAGGAGGCATAATTGCAAACTACAACCGAAAAAAAGGTCGACATATCAGACTTACGTTCTGTGTGTACGCCTGAATTTGTCCGAATGTGGCAATTAATATAACACACCTGGGTTCACGTTTCTGGGGTGGTGTAAAAGTCATATGACTTCCGGTCATAATCGCCATGTTTTTTTTTTATTTTTGTTTTTGTACATTAAACTTTTATAACGAATGTATTTGCTTATCATTATGAAGCATTTTTTCACATACAATGATTACTATTTTATTCTCATGAAAATGTATATCGTTGAGAGAAAACGTCGCAGTGTATGATTTTATGGTTCAACGTTATGGCGCGAATAATTTAATGGCGCCGTTCAATTTTCACTGGGTTACGGTGCTGCTTTTACTTGTTTGTTTCTTGAGAAGTGGACATAAAAATGTGTAACATGCTTGTGTAGGCGCAGAATGTGAGGTGCCCTACAATTGTGTAAAATATATTTTAAAAGTGTATGAAGAGAATAACAGAGTAAGAGTGGATCATGAATTGTTCGGTGTTACTTTGTGCGTAGCCTATGCTACAATTGAAAAAAGGAGGTAAAATAAAACGCCAAAATTTTGAATATGCTGTCCTGGAGGCAGTGGCAATTTGGTGAAATCCATAGCCAGGAGGAATAAAGTGCTTCTGCAAAATCACGGTGGCCACACCAAATATTTGCATTAGCTCAGGAGATAGAGCGCTCGTCTTGGGATCAAGAGGTCGCAGGTTTGATTCCCGGCTCCTCTGTGTTATATGTCGACGTGTCCTTGGGCAAGATACACAATCCCTAATGCCCCAATAAGCAGGTTGGCGCCTTGCATGGCTGACTCCCTATTGGTGTGTGAGTGTGTGTGAATGGGTAAGAGTGAAGCACATTGTAAAGCGCCTTGAGAGGTCTTCATTGACTTGAAAAGCGCTATAGAAATGTAGACCATTTATCAAGGGCCTTGGTGGTTTAGTGTCCAGCCCAACGAAACTCCGACATTTAACTTGGGGGAGCCGGGAATCAAACCTGCAACATCTTGGTCCCAAGCGCCTTAGCTCCTGAGCTACTGCTGCCCCATTCTGGCTTTAGACCAGGTGTAGGGAACGTATGGCTCACGAGCCAGGTATGGCTCTTTTCATGAGTTCGTCTGGCTCAGAGATAAATTATAGATTTTTCACACATTTAGGCTACGAGTCTCATCATGTTCCCACCATTAGCAGCACGACTATGTACACGTGCAAGTGTGACGCCTGCCTTCTACCATTTCTGAAGGTAAATAAATCTGTATCCTTATCGTTTGCAGTATTCTATGACATTTTTCCTAAATGACTCTGCCCGCACCATGTTTTGAAACTGTTACTTACGACCAAAAGGATGGTAAAAATAAACCTCAAAAATCTTAAGTGACTGCAGGAGGGAGACACAATTTAGGTGGTATATTTGTTGATATGGGACATGACCTCCGGCATAATTATTTTTTAGTACATTTTATCAAATCAGCAAACATCACACAGATAATTAAAATACACTAAAGATATCTTGGGCAGTATATCCATCTCCAGGCCAACAAATCAACAATATTTTGTTCAGGACATAATTCAAGATAGAAGTGCACATTAAGTGAGTAGAGATTCCGTATAAGTGAAATATAAAACAATAGCTCTTTTCATCCCGTATAAATATCCTTTCTGGCGCTTACCACTCTTATCAATATCTATCCTGGTCTCATACTTTTTGAGTAATAATTTTAAGGACATGAAGGGCATCAGCGCAAACTCCACAGTGAATCAAGTCAACAATTTATTTCACTCGATTGAATCACATTTAATGCTTGGTGAGATAAATCACGCTGCAAGATAATTTCGTATAACAAAGCACATAAAGTGCGAAGGCTGAACGCAGACCAGAAGTGTTTAATGTAACAAACCTCACAAACAACGGCTGACATATTGATACAATATGTCCTGAGGTCAATATCCTCCTCGTCGTATCTTATGTTTGTCGGACATCCTGCCCTGCTGATTCTTATTGACAAAAATCAATAAAACTAGAGCAAAACAATTACGTTTATTTCAGCAGTATTTGTTGACATGCAAAGAACAGATTTTTAATGGGTAAGATTGGATGAACGGTGCAGAGCAGGGCAGCCTTTTCCTCTTCATGTAAAGTAAAAATATTAACTAGTAGAAAGGAAAATATTGATTTTTTTCCCCCTTCAACTCCAGCACTATTTCCTCTTGCCGATCCGCGCCATCAGTTCCGCATTAGCCGCCGCTTTGGTCCTCAAGTCCTGGTTCTTGGCCAGGTCTATGAGGACACTCAGAATATTGGTAGGGACATCGAGGGACAGGGCGAAGCGGGATCCCGCCTGGGCTCTCTTGGGGGCCTGTGGTGCTCGGGCGGGTCGTGGCCACGAATTTGATACCGAGTCGGCTGGATCGGGACGTTTCCAATGAGCTTGGATCCCGCAGGGAAGCAGCAGAGCGAGGCATAAGCACAACGGCATCATCCTCATGCTTGCAGGTCTAATGTAGAAAAACAGAAGATTATTGGAATTGTCTTTGTGTCTTTATTAACAATGTAGTGAACATTGTCTAAAACAGTGTTTTTCAACCCTTTTTTGAACCAAGGTACACTTTTATTTATGAAAAAGTTCCAAGGCACACCGTCCGTCGAAAATGTTTGAAAATGAAGTTATGTCCAATATTTCACTATACTACCTCATAAGCAGATAATTAGTATATAAAAAGAAGAAAATAACTTAAAATAAAAAAGAATGATGTGCTTTATTTGTGTTTTTATTTTTTACAGGGCAATCTTAAACCGCTTGTTAAACAAATTAAGTTATTACTGTGCTGTGCTAACTCATTAGCAGATAATTAGTATATAAAGAGTATATACAAATCAATTGCCACCTACTGATATCAACGACAGTTAGAGTTCTTCGTCTGAATATAGCAAAAATGCTGAATAATGGCCTGATTTTTTGGAAAGATAAAATTGGGCAAATTCCAGCGGTACACTAGACGAGGTCTCACGGCACACTAGTGTGCCCCGGCACACTGGTTGAAAAACACTGGTCAATATATTAAGACGTGCTTCCATGATAATCATGAAATAAAATACCTGAGGGAATAATCAAAAGAGAAAAAAATGATATTAAGGTATATTCACTTGTGTTTCTCAGCCTTTTTTGAGCCAAGGCAGTTTTATTTTACATTTAAAACTCATGGCACACTTATTGAAGGTGGTCACTGGGTCAGGTTATTTATTTTGGTTAATAATTATACTGTACCATATTTCCCTACTATAAGGTGCGTCATAAAAACTACAATTTGCCAGAAATTCGAAAGCGCACCTTTTAATCAGTTGTGCCTTGGGAATATACGGTAAACTGTCATTGTCATCATGAGTTGTTGGTGAAATTAGAAAAACATATTTTCTTTATGGCGCAATTATGGATTTTACTAAATTTTCAACCTGTTTTTCGCATTTTAATATAGTTTATCTATCACAAAACAATTCTTAAAATAAGAAAACATTGTCTACCAGTGTCATTTTTTTGAGCTAAATGAGAAAACAATAAAAATCGGAAAATATTTAAAACAGTTTGTTTTTTGCAGTGCAATGTTAAACAGCTTAATTAAAGAATTTTCTTTGTTGAATATATTTCACTTTTCTACTTCATGAGCAGTTGAAAAATATATTTAAAAAAATAGTAATCTGCTGCCAGTCAATCACAGGAAAAATGCAAAAGTACATAACAGTTGAACGCTGTTTGGCAAATATAAAATTGGGCAATTTACTTGAAAAACGCTGATGAAATATTTACATGTAAAATAGCCTAGTTTGAAATGAATCAGAATATTGTGCTATGACATTACTAGCAACATTTTGCTACATATCAATATACATCATTTGTCAAGACATCAGTATGGTTTTCACTGTCTTGTGTGCTTGTTCAGGGTGGTGATGGCCCTGGGGAAGAAACAGTGTTTTAAGACTGTTAGTCCTTATCTTTATGCAAATTGTAGGTGTTTGTCATTAATTCACATTTTATAATAATATTGCAAAAGAAAGAATCACAAGCAACTCACAAGTCCTGATTAAGTGTGTGAAGAATTGTACTTACTCAGTGTCACTGCAATGGATTGTCGCTTAACTAAAGAAAAAACGCCGTGGAAACTTTCAGTGCTGAAAAAAAGAAATCAGGATATTCAAATATTCACAGGAAAATGTCTTCAAGTAGGACGTCGGAATGACCAAGAGTCCCGCTCGACCCCTTCTTTCTTGGTTTCGCCTTCTCTCTCTGTTTATGTTCTCCCTCACTTCATTTAATCTCATTTCCTCCACGCTATGTATTTTTTCAGTCTAAAAATAACACAATCACCATCAGCGTCCCGTCATGACATGGTCAACGCACAGTGAAGTTGTCCGAATGTAATGGATCCTGAAAATAAAGAGATGGGAGCTCAGCCACATTGAGGCATTCATTCGATTCATCACGCAGAAAAATAATGTGTCAAATGTGATTAGTGCTAAAACTGACCTTTGAAATTCCTGTCATTTGTGTGCAATATTTCTTAATGTGCCACATTAATTTTCAGGTCTTGTATTGAAAGTGTTTTTTCAATCCAGTAATATAGTTATTAATAAACTGGCCCCTGGTAAAATAAAACAATAATCAATCTTTAGAATCGGACGTGCATAATCAAAAGTATAAACCAGGATTGAGCAAAAGTATGATATACAGGACTGTAAATACTGTGATTCCTTACTACTTCGCGGGGATGCTGGAGTACATCCCAGTGGCAGTGGGCAGGGGACACCCTGAACTGGTTGCCGGCCTGTCGCAGGGCAAACAGAAACACAACTCACGTGCTCATTCACACCTAGGGACAATTTGGACCGGCCAATTAACCTGACATGCATGTTTTTGGAATGTGGGAGGAAACCGGAGTGCCCGGAGGAAACCCAAGCAACCACAGGGAGAATATGCAAACTTCACACAGGAAGGTTCAATCGCATGACCTCAGAACTGTGCCGCACATGCGCTAACTACTGCGCCGCCGTGCTGCCATTATTGAATATCACAAATACACTGAACTTTATATATATACATCCATTATCTGCAACACTTATCCTCAGTAGGGTCGCGGGGGTGCTGGAGCCCATCACAGCCATCTTTGGGCAGTGGATACCCAGAACTGGTAGCCAGCCAGTCATAGAGCAGACACAGACAACTCACTCATTCACACGGCGGGACAATTTGGACCGGCCAATTTACCTGACATGCATGTTTTTGGAATGTGGGAGGAAACCGGAGTGCCCGGAGGAAATTCATGCAAGCACGGGGAGAAAATGCAAACTCCACACAGGAAAGTTTTATCTCATGACCTCAGAACAGTGCCGCACAAGCGCTAACCACAGTGCTGCCCTTATTGATACTTGTCTAATACTAATTTACTTGGGTTGAACTACAAACATCCAAGCTCAGTGACACTTGGAGGATGATGTAATTCAATCAATGTTTTAGATTAATCAATTCAGACCTTCATAACGACTGCTTCTAACTTTGTATGCTCCAATTTTATAGTTACATGTTCATGGGCGATGTGTTATGCTTGGCGGATATTTTGTTGAGACAGTAAATGCACTGGAACATGGGATATAATTTCGCCAATTACATGCAACCTTAATATTATTTATGCAATGAAAAGAGCTGAAGCTTGGCATATGCCTGCTCGTTTTGACACTTTACCTGTCACACCCCATAACAGAGCTGCCTACGTTAAAGGCTCTAAAAGAAGCAGTTCTACATGATCGAGCAATCCCAAATACTCTGAGAAGATATCACAGGCTTCATTAACTTAACAGCAACAGCTTTTGAACCATAACATTGCATCTTTAAAAGAGGCAATTGCATTTTTGGGATGTGTTGTGGCGACTCATCTAAGATGACTTGAGTTTTATAAGCTTTAATTGAGCTAATATGAGATTTCAGTGCATTTATGTACAAAAAGGATTCCGGAAGATGTCAGGGCAAAGAAGTACCTCGTCCACTGAAGCACCTCCAGTGCATCTCATCACCGCAGCGTTCCTCATCTCACTAATGAGTTGAGGTTGAACTCGATTACCATGGCCCTCAGGGGTTCCTGCGTTAAGGATGGCTACAGATCAAGGAAGAAGCGGTTGAAAACACGTCATAAAGCCCGTCCTCCCGACTACCGAGCACTCATGAGTTGCACCAGTCAGTCGCATATATATATATATATATATATATATATAAAATTCTGTGTATTTGTGATATTCATGTAAGATTACGGTAAGTCATAACTCGAAGCTGATGAGTCAGATAAAAGTGTAGAAGTTCTACGTTAGTCTGTAAATCCAACTATTGTCTATGAATGATGAAATGATTATAGCGCTGACATATCAAAAATATATAATTTCTAACTAAACTGTCAATATCAATTTGATACAGTAGAGTACACCCCTGCCCGGCGTTAATACAGCTTAAGGGAAATTGTATATAAGACCTTTTAAGGACTTTTTAATGGCTTTTGAAATCAAGTTAAAGTCGACAAAAAAAAGGTTAATATTTACAAACGTTTGGTCAAGTTGAACCGTTTCTACCTGGCCAAGTCGCTTTCAGTGAATGTGGTGAATGTGAGGGTCTATTGTAATAAGTAATTACCTGAACTGGGTTCTCAAGTTTGTATAGTTCAGTTCTGCCACCTGCAGCATTTTGTTCCGTTCCTTTAATGCATTCACACTGACCTAGTCATGCCCCAAGTTTAGGTGGCATTTAATATCAGCCAGTTAGTGTTGACAAGCTGTCTATCGTAGGCCAAACATTAACTTTCATCACACACATTCATGCATGATATACAATCACAACACTTAATACACATTTACTCTTTTATTTCTGTCAGAAGGAGATCTTCAGCATATAATGGTACTGTGTACCTGACTTGTTAACCTGACTGCCCATCTTGCACATCTGGTTAGCGTCTCTTCTTGCACTATCGGCACTATGGTAAATAACACAATACAGCTTTATTTATATCTGTACACTGAAGGACACTGAGGGAAACTGTGGGAGTCAGATCCATCGACATTTCGTTCTGTATACACGTGTACTAGAATGACAATAAAGTAGATCTGAATCTGAATCTGAAGTACAATAGTTGACAGAAATTCATCTTACAGAAATGATAAATATACTTTTTTTCCCATGATTGCTGGATTTAGGATACACCGAGACTTCAAAAGAATAATTGAAGCCTACCTACAACACGCACATATACACACGTGCCTGTCGATGACATTATGCGGTGTTTGAACCAAGATACAAATTGATGATCTCTACTCTGTTGACGTGAAAATAGTGAGTGGAGGGGAAAGGAAATAAGGATTGAGTGTGTCTGTACACGCGCCTTGCGTGGACGTAGAGAAGACACGATGAGATTTAAAACCTCAACCAGTACATAGCACTGCGTATTCTGTTGTAGTCAGGCAGCTGCTCAATGGGGCCTGAGGGAGACATGGGAGGAAAATGAATGAATCAAAAAGTTTCAAGTGAAGTGGAAATAAGGAATACGCCATGAGAACTCACCGATTCCCACCACAGCCGGACACTTATCGTAGATGTATTTAGAGCAGACGTCCCGCACCATTCTGGCAGACACGGCCTGAAAAGTTGAATCAAATGTGTGATGTTTGGGGCGTTTTTTCCACCCGAGATTGATTCAATTTTGTCTCGTTTCTCAAATAATGGACTATTTATCAAAATTATTAAAAAAAAATGTTTCTCCTTCTGCTCTGCTGCAGAATTTGCCCCCATGAGCTTCTGTAACTTAGCTCTGATGCCTTTCTAGAGGAAATGCACCACTCCGAATGGCTATAATGGCTAGCATTAGTAGCTAGCCTCACTGAAAATAACATTAGCACCGCTCTGTAAGTGACAGGCGCATAAATGCATCTAAGTCAGGCTTATGGCGGCGCATGGATACATGCTTGCGGCTCGTCCAGCTAATCTTCTATTTATTGCCGTTCTCTTGTCTTTTTTGCTTTCACTTTTGGACACATGTGTGGCCAAAAACACTTACAGTAGGGACGAACTTATTCGGTTGGGTGGGCGTCTAAATTTCGACTTTTCGGGCACTTTTTATAACGCCTATGATATACCGAGCGAACTTCAAAGAGACCCGGCATCCTTGTGGACAGCTATTCCTCTTAATAAACGACGGCGGCGGCCCCGTAAAGAAAGAAAACAGAAACGTGGTTGCCGTGCAGGTAGATGTGTGAAGCGTGTGAAGTCCAAGCAGCAAGATGGACGCGAGGATGGACGCGAGGATGTAACTAATTCCACCATTCATTCCTCGCCGGACAACCGACGCTTTAAACTCAGCGCTCACGAACGGCCACAACGCCGGGAGCTTTTGAAGATCTCGACAAAGACTACAAAGAGTTCAGCTAAGTCAAATGATTCAGCAAAACTGAAATTTGGTCTGTTAAATATTAGATCGCTTGCTCCAAAAGCTTTACTTGTTGATAACATTATTCGTGATTATAAACTTAACTGTATGGGTCTTTGTGAAACGTGGTTACGCCCGGATGAGCACTTAGCGCTAAATTATGCCTCTCCCCCAGACTACGAGAGTAGTCATATAGCACGCACGCTGAAAAGAGGTGGTGGTGTTGCGCTAATCTCTGAAAAATCGCTCAAATTTAATACACGTACCTCTAATAATTACAAAACGTTTGAGGCTCTTGTGATGCGGTCCCCTCAATTGTCAATTGATGTAATAACTATCTATCGTGCACCTGGGCCATACACAACTTTCTTAGACGAATTTGCTGAACTTTTGTCTGAACTAGTAACCTATGCAGACAAAATTATAATTATGGGAGACTTTAACATTCATATGAACTCCCCACACAGTTCACTTACTATTGCGTTTAGTTCTCTAATTGATGCATTTGGTTTTACTCAACTGGTTGACTTGCCAACCCATAAAAATGGGAACACGCTAGACTTGATTCTGACTCGAGGAGTTTTAACCTCAAACATTATGGTGCTACCGTGTACTACTGTTATCTCTGATCATTATTTAGTGACATTTGAGGTGCTAACTAAATGTAGAGTTAATAAAGATGAGGGATTTAGCGGACGCAATATAAGCACTGGCACAGTTTCTGAGCTCTTTGAACTCCTTCCTGGAGCAGTTGCGTCCTTTCCTAAATACAATGGCTCGATTGACTCACTCATGAATGAGTTCAATACCACCCTGACTAGTGTGCTGGATTCAATAGCGCCCATAAAACTAAAATCACGTCCTAAAAGACGCACACCTTGGTTTACTGATGAAACTAGAACCCTTAAAAAAGAATGCAGGAAATGGGAGAGAAAATGGCGCGCTACCAAGCTTGAGGTTTTCCATCAAACCTGGTGTGACAGCTTGTTAAAGTATAAAGCGGCCCTTGCCTCTGCAAAATCGGCCTACCTTTCGAAGGTGATTGCGTCTCAAAAGAACAACCCCAAAGCCCTTTTTGACACTGTAGCATCGCTTACAAGGCAACAGCCTATCGCAGACAGTTCGACACACTCTGCTCAGGAGTTAATGGTCTTCTTCACTAAGAAGATTCAATGCATACAGGAAGAAATTGCAAAAGATATTGTTAGTACCACACGTATTAAAGGACTGAAATTTACAGATGCACGACAGGGTGGCTGCCCTGGGAAAATGGCCGGTTTTAGTGAACTGTCACTTGATGATCTCAAACAAGTGGTGAATGCGGCCAAACCGACAACTTGCCAGTTCGACCCGCTCCCAGGTTCACTTATTAAAAGTCTTTTTAGCGTCCTTGGGCCTTCAGTTCTAAATATTATAAATACATCACTCTCCTCAGGTGTAGTTCCAGCAGCTTTTAAGTCCGCCGTTATTAAACCCACACTGAAACGACCCAACCTTGATCCAGAAATACTAAGTAATTACAGACCTGTGTCAAACCTACCTTTCCTCTCTAAAGTACTCGAAAGAGTAGTGGCACAGCAGCTGAATGCTTTCATATCCGAGAATAACCTTTTTGAATCCATGCAATCAGGATTCAGGGCTAACCACTCTACTGAGACAGCTCTGATCAAGGTAACAAATGATCTCCTAATGTCAATGGATTCTGGCGCTTCATCACTTTTGCTGCTGCTGGATCTTAGTGCTGCTTTTGACACAGTGCGCCACAATATCCTACTAGAACGGTTGGAAAAATGGATTGGTCTCTCAGGAGCTGTCCTCTCGTGGTTCAAATCCTACCTCTCAGATAGGACGCACTGTGTTAAATATGGTGAAACGACATCTGAGCCCTTTAATGTTACCTGCGGTGTTCCGCAGGGTTCAGTGCTCGGCCCCCTACTTTTCAACATTTACATGCTTCCATTAGGTGATATTATTCGCAAGTACAATATCAGCTTCCATTGCTATGCAGACGACACTCAACTATATCTTCCGTTGGAGGAATCTTCCACACTAAACTGTGGAAATTTGGAGGCCTGTCTCACTGAGATAAAAGAGTGGATGTCACTCAATTTCTTGCGTCTTAACTCTGAAAAGACTGAAATGTTAGTCATTGGTCCTTCTAAATGCCGGGACTTATTCTCAAAAACTGCTGTGAACATTGACAAATGTCACATCACACAGAGTGACTCAGTTAAAAATTTAGGTGTCATATTTGACCCTGATCTATCCTTTGAGATGCATGTAAAGCAAATTACTAGAACTGCCTTCTTCCATCTTCGCAACATTGCTAAAATCCGTTCAATACTGTCTCAGTCTGATGCGGAAACAATAATTCATGCATTTGTTACCCCCCGTCTCGATTACTGCAATGCACTACTCTCCGGTCTCCCGAAGTCCAGAATCAAGTCTCTTCAGCTAGTACAAAATGCCGCAGCGAGGCTCTTAACCAGGACAAAAAAGTACGATCACATAACACCGATTTTGGCTAACCTGCATTGGCTCCCAGTTAGCCAAAGATGTGACTTCAAAGTTCTCTTAGTATTGTACAAAATCATACATGGACTTGCTCCCTCTTATCTTTCAGATCTGATCTGCCACTATGTCCCGGTCCGAAGCCTACGATCTGAGAGTGCTGGTCTTCTGATGATCCCGAGAGCAAAAAAGTCTTCTGCTGGTTCGAGAGCGTTCTCCATCCGGGCACCGGTGCTGTGGAATGCTCTTCCCCCTGAGATTCGATCTGCAACCTCAGTGGAAATGTTTAAATCTAAACTTAAAACTCACTTCTACTCCATTGCATATGAATAACCTACTCCTCTTGTCGGTTGAAAATAGTTTGTGTAATATAGTGTAACAATCTGTGAAGCCCTTTGAGACTCTTCGTGATTTAGGGCTATACAAATAAAAATGACTTGACTTGACTTGATTTGAATTGCAGGCAAGATGTCAAGTAGCTAAAAATGAAATTAAGTTGACCAGAATCAAACAAAATGTTTTTTGTCTGCTGTATTTATAATGAGTTGAAAATCAAATGGGTCCCTGAATAGCAAAATATTGGCTAGCCACAGCCCAAACATCAGGGGAATACTAAGCCTCAACTTTTACTTAATGGCGGGATTTAAAAAATAAACAAGTGGCATTTGAGAACTAATTTCCAACAATAATTTCACATTTTATGGGGAAAATAAGATTATTCAATCAAAATATTCAATGAAAGAAAACTTGAATTATTTGTAATTATATGTAGTTGTATATTTACTTAATGTTTTTTTTATTATTTACTTCATGCTGTCTTTTTTAAATAGAGGTAGTAGTGGATAGAAAAAAATAATTTCTTTCCTTTTTCCCCAGTTCCAGCCTGCCCAAAAATAATGTTACCTTATTTTTTGTGCAAAATTGCCGATTAGTAGTGTGCAAAAGTGATTGCATTTCTGGCAGCAGGGTAAACAAACTCACGTCGATGCGAGCATCCCACTCAGCCAGAGGAATGCGTCGTCCATAGTTGAGAATCTGCCTGCCAATGTCGTCACAAATCGGCGTTGTTCCTTTTTTCCGGTGAGGAGGTTGTATTGAATTAAAGATTCATCTTAGTCTATGTTTGTCTTGTAAACAACATTTCGTACCATTGAGCTGTGCCACCAAACTGGCCTTGAGAGCATTCTTGCCTCTGGCCAAGTCGCTTTCAGTGAATGTGGTGCACAGATTCATCCTGCGCAGGGCAAAGCATGACTCAGTATCCTGACGCAAGACTGAACCCAAGCGGTTGATGTGATTTGCGCAACGAGTTCCGTTACTCACCACACGTTCTGCGCTGCATACATCATGTCGTCAATCTGGAACCTATCGGACACAAAGTAGAGGCCCAGCAGACCGGTATCGCTGTAGGACGAGTAGAAGGACTGGAAGCTGTTACACAAGTTTTCCTCCACGACCATGCGGGCCAGACGGCTGCTCATGTTCTTTATGAAATAAGGAATATATTTCACAAGGTGAGTATGGTGTGCTATTTTCATTGCTTATTTTCAGTGGGGAAAAATTGGTAGTATCAACATTAAAACATTGTGCTGGCAGTGTTCCTACTGACAGGTCCGGAGGCAGAGGGCAGGACCCCTGACCCAGGTTTTAAGAGAGGAACGTTTATTTACCCCTCTATCATGCCCGCTCATAACACAATCATCCTCAGGTGGTTGACGCTTTGACAAAGAATGTAAATTATGATTGTGGAGCAGTCTAACCTTTCCACCACCAGAAGTAATGTCAAAGTTTCCGATAGTAGCGTTGGCAACCATAAGAGGAACAATATCTGGGCTGGTAACACCGGGCCCCTCCACAGCAATAGCGATGTGAGCAAAGGGCAGGGCGTCATCCCGCATGCGGATCTGGGGGGAGAGAGAGAGAGAGAGAGAGAGAGACAACGTGCCAATATCACATTAACTTATTCAATGTCAACACCCCTGTTAAATGATGTGTAAAATCATCAATGGCACTGAACAAGTTTTTTCTTTTTTCAAAATATGAAAAGAATGTTGTTTAATTATACAAGAGCTTTAAGGTCTCAAACTGAATTCTCCAACATTGCTATTTTTTAGGATTTCTGAAGCATTCGATGATGGTTTTCCAGTTTGTCCCCTTGAAAATGCAAGTAATCAAATTACATTAAAAGATTGGAGGCATGGGTTGAAATGTTCTTTAAAAAAATTAGTTACATATTTTCTCTAATAGGTATGTTAAAAATGACTTCAAAGAGCCCATATCCGATACAAATCCCTCGTGAGGCATCATTTTTGTGCTCTCGCATCCCTGTCCATTGTCCCAGTTTTGTTTCAATTTTCAATCAGTGTTGAGTCTGTCAACATGCACGTACTTGCATGTCCATCATATCGTGCTGACAAAGGCTGCAATAATTACACAATCCAAAGGTGGCGGCCAGG
Source organism: Urocampus carinirostris (assembly GCF_059441175.1). Classification (NCBI taxonomy): domain Eukaryota; kingdom Metazoa; phylum Chordata; class Actinopteri; order Syngnathiformes; family Syngnathidae; genus Urocampus; species Urocampus carinirostris. The sequence goes on along the minus strand of NC_142354.1, from coordinate 31,761,753 downwards.
AGTAAAATAGTTGCAATTTATGCAAAAATCCTTCAAGTATCTTAGCAGAAGTATTTAAGGAGCTCACCTCACTTCCAGTAAATCGGCATGGTGACAACAGAGGAACGGCATCTTTCTCGTAGTTAAATGGGACTCCGCTCAAGTGAGTCTGTGCCAAACCCACTAGCTCGTCGTGGTTCACGCCTGCAGATTGAGTACATCACGTCATGGCCCATCTTTAACACGAATAATGCAGATGGCAGCAGAAAGCGGGCTGACCTCCAGCTGCAGCCAGAACCATGCGGGGCGCCTTGTAATGGAGGTTGACGTATTCCACTAAATTGTCACGGGTAAGAGTTCTAAAAGAAATCAAAAGTGTATCATAGGGGATTTGCACATTGAAGGGGTCCAACAATTGAGCGCGTCATCATACTAAAGATAACCCCCTCAACCTCTTACCTGGCATTTGTGGACGGTCCCAAAACACTGCGACCCAAAGGTGTACCCTGAAAAGCAGTTGCATGCAGCATGTCTAGACAAACTTCTTGAAGGTTGCCTTCCACTTCTTCTAGTTCGCGCAGGACGACACTTCGCTGCAGCTCAATCTCCGCCTCACTCAGAGAACAGTTTTGCACCACCTCGGATAGCAGCTCCACAGCTTAGAAAACAAAAGTTACGGACGAACGTTTAATACCACTTTATCTTCAACTCTTACTGCTTTCGACATTAAGTCGTGGTACCTTTGGGCAGGTCTTTAGCTAAAACCTTCATAAAGTATGCGGTGTGTTCCCTTGACGTGTAGGCACTCAAGTGAGCACCCATAGACTGCACCTGCTTCTCCAAGGCGTCTTGAGGGTACTTCTTCGTTCCCTACAAAGGAAAATATACAAGGTTCTAATAGTTTAAATTTGTCTAGACTTATTATTTTACATAGTTGATTCTTTGTCTAAGCAGAAGTGTTGTTTGTAGTTTCTACGTGGTTGTATAAAACAAATTTGTGCATAATATTGCTAAAATGTGAGCAATTCTTTGATAAAACAAAACACTTATATCTGTCCATTTTCTGTAACTAATCAATGAGTACCTTGAAAGCCATATGCTCCACAAAAAATCCGGCTCCATTGTTCTTTTCACTCTCATAGCGACTGCCAGCACCGATCCACAGTCCAACCTAACACAAATATGCAGAGATCGAGCGGTTGGCACAACTGCAAACCAAATTAGTTAAACATATTGAAAAGCACCTACAGTGCATGTAGCATGTCCTGTTTCTTCAGATGCAATCCTTAATCCATTTTCAAGGGCAGAGAGACGGGTTTCGGGGGCACCCAGCAAGCTTTGGGCATAGCTGACTGAAGTTTGTCCACGCCTCAAAGACAACAGGAGCGGCTAGAAGGGTAAGATGATTGTTATTTTTTTCTGTAAATAATACATCTGACCCTTGTTTCTTTCCAGTCACCTTAATTATTTCAAATAAACCAATTGTAATAGTTTTTTATTGGTTTAAAAATAGAATAACCTGTGCTAACTTGTCAAACTAAAAATGTATTTAAAACTAATTGTAATGCAATACTAACACTCACTCTAGACAGGTCTTAGGGAAAAAAAACAAATCCAGAATTGTCCCACTTTGTATGAGATAACATTAGATTATGACACAATTGATGACCAGCAATTTACAATATTTAGCAAATTAAATTCTGAAATGAGAGCGCTTGATTCATAAATTTTTTAAAAAAGTATACTGTCCATTTTCAAATGTTTTCGAATTGCAGCCTAAATAGCACTATATTTCTTTATATTAACAGTCACTGCAGGCCCCTTTTAGGCTCAGCAACAGTTTCTTCCCCAGGGCTATCACCACCCTAAACAAGCACACAAAACTACAAAAAATTGCACTCATGTAGGATTACAAATTCTCAATTTTGCTGCTCAATTTCTATAATAGTTTTTTATGATGCACTAACTACTTGGGCCGTTCTACACGCACTATTATCAGTGTCTTCGTCATGCAAACAATTTTAATCCTTTAGAGCATGGGTCGGGAACCTATGGCTCGCGAGCCATATATGGCTCTTTCTATGAGTACCTATGGCTCAGAGACCAATTTGATTGCATGCAAAATTTCTCCATCTTGTTCAAAACCGGGAATGTCTATGCTATTCAGGTACACGTAAAGCCAAACCAAAGCTAAATGCAAAGGAAACACTTCGCAGTATATATAGGGAACGTTTTTCACTACAATTTACAGTCAAGGTGTCACACAAAAAAAGGGGGGGGGAAAACTCGTTTTGGCTGTACAACGCTAAAGAATCCTTTATATAAAAGTTCACTATATAATCTGTGTTCAGTGTTCAGATACTTTATGATGAATCCACAGAACTGTAAATACGCCAAAACACCGGAAGAGAACTTAGTCATTTGATTGGGTGAGTGGGAGGGATGGGTGGAGCTATGCAAAAAGTACAAGCATTCCCTCCCATCTCTCGCCAAAGGTAAGCACATAAGGCTCTCTATTCTTAGAATGTTGTGACGTCTTTACAAAATAAATGCTTGCATCTGGTTTTGAAACCAATATGTATGAAAAAAGGGTCAAAAGGAGTTTAACCGATCTTGAGTAATTGCAAGAAAGAGACAAGTTTAAAGTGGTCTGTTTGTTGAATTTGGGACAGGGGCTCTGGCATTATTCTCTTTTCATAATTTTTATCAAATCATCAAAAATAAATGTGCTGAAGACTAAGCTTTTGCCTGGGGCGCGGGTTTAGCAATTTAGTAAATTTGTCTCATAATATATGGCGTGGCTCTTTCCCAAAATAAAATTAATATTTTTTGCTTTTATGGCTCTTTGAGTCAAAAAGGTTCCCGACCCCTGCTTTAGAGTTTTCTATTTTATCTCCATCCTAAAGTGTCACGTCTAATCTCAATGTGACAATGTACACTTTGTTGAAATCAACGCCAGTAATGACATTTTTTTTCAAAATTAATTTAACTTGAGTAACACATACATTGATCTTGCAGCTAAGGTCAAATTAGATAACAGTGAGTCACTATATACAAGCGCATCACTTTATCTTTTACTAGTTACCAAACACAACTAAGCCAAGCTATGTTTTGAAAGGGCAAACGGGGACATACTCATTTTGACAGAAGAAAAAAAACAAGCTGATGCTTTTAACTATGTAAGAAATGTAACATTTAACATAAAACTATAAAACAGCGATAAACACCTATATACAGTTTGACAGTTGACCTTGCATTAACGCCAAGCTAACCGATGCTAAAATGCTAACCGAGGGTAGCACTGGCGAAAAGCTTAAGAAAACAGCTTCTCTCTAGATTGGGAGTCAGTTCATTTTCACATTAGACGCTAGATAAAACTTCCACTGTTTTTGTTTATGGTTGAGAATTCAAAACCTTGCTTACACTGCGGGTCCTGGCAAGTACACGTCCCACGGTGCTTCCGACTCGGCACACGGACGCCGCCATTTTACTTTGCTGGTCAGCAAAGACAATATCCGTTGTAAAAGCGTAATACGCTTCTTCGTTTGCGTTTCGGTTGTCATCCATCTCCGAATTGTTTGTCGCCACCCCGTGTTTAAAATGTGTCAATTTAAAGCAAAAAAAAAAAAAGATCGGGATTTTATATAATGGTTTGTTTATAAAATTATTAAAATATATCATACCAGTCGGCTTCAACCAATTTATCCCCGTAATGATTGCAACCCCCCCTTATTAAGTGTTAATAAACCTTACAAACACAACGCGGCACGTATTTACTTTCAGTAAGGCAGACGATGTATAATTAAGACAAAGAAAATTTGTGCAAACGAATGTATTTTATTTACCAAATGAAAAAATAAAACACAAACAATTCTTTCTGGATCTTTTTTTTTTTTTTTTTTTTTTTTTAAGTTTTTTTCCCCACTAGATGTAGATTTAGTGTTGCCTATTATACAGTAGCAGTGTATTAAAACAAATACTGTAAAAGATGTCATACGGCTTACATAATTAGAAATAATCAAAAAACATGTAAAATACGGGAAAATGTACAGGTTGACATTTAAGATATTGATATATGGAAATTTCTATGCGTTGGTAGCCATTTTTGTGACTTTAACCCGAGGGAAAAAAACAACTCTGCTTTTGTTTTCATCATAGATTGATAGATTAGATAGAGTAAACATTACAAACCATATTTAGAAGAACTTCCTTTAAAAGAGTATATGGAGTGAACCCTTGCTACAAAGCAATTTACTTCACACGGTCCACTTCTTCACTGATATGCAAGGTGCATCTAAAAAACATGTCCACTTTTATTTGTTAAACAAACACTTGAGCTTGTGAAGATGGTTTGCTCGTTGGTTTCAGGGTAAACAAACAAGTGTTTAAATGGATCACGGTTCACGGATCCCTTAACTGCCAGGGTCGTAGAGGCAGCACTTCCTTTGGTGTGTCTTGGGCAAGTGCGGCCTGGCAGTGCCCATACCTCTATAGGCCATTTTTTTGGGTAGGTGTTTGCTTCCCCACATTAAACAGATACTACTGGTTTCCTTGGTAATTGTAAAAAACAGTTTTTATTATTTTGGGCCTATTTATCCTGATACTCTTTTTTATCTTTTGTCTTTAAAGTCTCTTTATAACATGTTTTACCCTTGAGTCCCACCCATGTCCAATCTCGTTGCATACAATGTTTCACAACGTTGATACTACTGAAAATTCAAATCCAAGTAAAGCAACAAATTGTGAAACCAAACATATGAATTAACTCCCTACTTTATTAAGAGATAAAACATCATTCAAATGCATTTGAAGATTTTTGGTGGGATACATTTCTAACACAGCAACAAATGTATTATATTTTACTGTAATTTTTTGGTTGATTGCATTTGATTGAAGGAAAAAATAATACTACAAAAATGATAAAACATGAATGAAATATGAAAAACTAAAATAAAAATTAAAAAACAATAAAACATATAGATAATACATTTAAAAAATTATTTTCTTTACTTGAGGTCTTTTTGTACTTCTATGGCAATTTAGCATTCACTGATAATGTCTACTCTACAAGCCTCTTCTCCACAAAAAGACAGAATGTGAGCAAGCATCAATCGGTAAATGGACGGATCCGTTCATTGTCTTCGGCAGGTGAAATGTGAATGTTTCTGAAGGGATGGCAACTGGTGGTTTCACGACAGCAGAGGGAATCATTCTGTTTGTTTTTTTTTTGATGGGAACATTGGAAAGCTTGACCATTTTTGGGATAGGCTTGACTTTATCAGCAGCCATCTCCTTTTTGTTACCATGGTACTTCAAAGTTGAGCGGTTTAGAGGCCTGAGAGGAGGAAGCAGGCAGGTACCTTTCAGCCTGAAGCCTTCAATAAATAAATTGACTCCAACATACTGTGGTATGTTCACTGTTGCCTGCAGGACAAAAGAGACAAACGAAGCAACATGGTCAAATCTATTGGTTCTAAGATCGCCTACCTGTTGATATATGAGCTCAAAGTCTCCTGTATCTGCTGATCTGTTTGCTCTGCGGTCCAGGACGACACGGAGGGTATCCTCCTGCACAGCTGCACAGAGACGGGCTGTGACAGGAGTTGACGGGGCCATAGTGGGACTGGCATTGATTTCGATCAGCCATGGATGGAATTCACGGCCTGAATGAATGAATACAATTTATGAACAAGTTATGTATCCGTATACAGGCGATATTGCAAATAAGATCAAACATAATGAATGTAATATGCAGTAGACCCCTTGATACGACATGAATCTGTTCTGAGTTGGGGATTTGCAAAGTGAATTTTTTGTATAGCTGGGGATAGATACCTAGAGTAATGTGTTGCTAATGCATTCTAATCCCTTGGTGCCCGAGATAAATTCATTAAAATAATAGTATAGCGTAAGTACTGTACCGATACTACTTGTGTGGAATATACGTGTACAAGAATAAGCGGCGCAGTGGTTAGCGCATGTGCGGCACAGTTCATGTCTTGGGAACCTCCTGCGTGGGTTCAAATCCAGCTCCAGACTTCCTGTGCGGAGTTTGTATGCGTGGGTTTCCTCCGGGCACTCCGGTTTCCTCCCACATTCCAAAAACATGCATTTCAGGTGAATTGGCCGGTCCGAATTGTCCCTAGGTGTGAATGAGCGAGTGAGTTGTCTGTCCCCGTGTGCCCTGCAATTGGCTGGCAACCAGTTCAGGGTGTCCCCTGCCCACTGCCCGATGATTGCTGGGATGGGCTCCAGCACCCCCGCGACCCTACTGAGGATAAGCGGTGTAGCTAATGAGATGAGATTAATATACAAGTAAAGGAAAAAGTAAATATTTTTAAGATTTGGTGTGACATGACTTGAGCTGTACAGTGGAGTTAGAGGGTGGATGCGGAGGGGGAGGAGACGGCGGACTAAAACTAAAACTGATTCTAAAACTTCCACTTGTGAGAATTGTCATGTCCTTTGAAGATTCCCTTGCTTGAATAACCTTCTTAATTTTAATAATAATCCAGATTGTCGATTGGTTATGGCCATGGAATTTAGCAAGAATAGCAAGTTGTGTCCCCTCTTCGTATTTCTTGATAATCACAAGAATTGTTTCCATGGTTATTGTGTTTTGCTTTTCCATTAGCATAACTGTAAGTCTTGGGCCATTAACATGTAAATACAGTCTAAAAAAGACACTATGAAATGGTCGACTTAGAAGTTATTTGTAAATTACACAAGATCTTGAACTGAATGAAGTGAGAGGTATTGTGGGAGGGAGTTTAGACAAGATTATACCAGCATTTTCCTAATGCCGTGATGCAAACCAATGGTAGGCCAGCATCTTTTATGACATTGTCCAATAGCAAACAGGTATTCTAGACGCACGTTATACGTACTAACACTATAAAGTTTGAATTGAATACGTTTTTGGGCAGGCAAAAACATTTGTAGGTGATGTCGTATAATGGAGAAAATTCCACAAAGATGGGCCTCAAAACATTGTTTTCGACAACTTAAGGTGAAAATCATAATGAAGGGCCGGCGTATGCCGCGGTCAACTGTATGTCGTGTGGGCTCACACCTAACATGAAGTCAGCCCCATAGAGCTCAAAAGTGTTTTTCCGGGAATCCACAAGGTCTTGTGCAGTCTGCAATGCATGGATAACAGCCTTTTTCATCCCGGGCACGATCACGTTTTCCCAGGCAGACTTGTGGCCCCGATCAGACAGGAAGGTGGCAAACTGCTGGTCAGACCACATGTTGTCTTCTGGGATACTCGGATGGCGTTGGTGAGAAGGCCTCAGATACTTCTGGATGGAATTATTGCACAAGTGCACAGAGCTGGAAGAAGGGCATAAAGTTGGGAAATCGGTGACAGAAATAGATTGCAATGAAAACAGTCTCCTTAAAAGATAAAAAGAACTGATAATAATTTTAAGCTGGAAAATATATTTTTTAATTTAAATATGATTTTCCTCTTTTCCAATTTCCAATTTCATTTTTAGCAAAATCACAGATTTTAATGCTGTATGATTCTTGTTTAGTAAAACCTATATTTTTTCATGATTTTAAGAATTGTTTTGTGAACTGAGAAAAACATTGGAAGACAATTTTATCATAATAATTATTTATTAACACTTATTATGATAATTATAATTTTTATTTTTAAGAAAAACCTGAAAAATTAAACTAACATTATCAAGATAACGTATTTTCTCAATGTTTTGGGGTAAAAAAATCAAATGAAATAATCTGTAAAAATGAGAGAAAATATCTGGCAATTTTTTAAACTAATAATAATTTTTAAAATAAAAATTTAAAACAGCAGAATAATACAGTAATTGAAATAACTATAAATCGGGAAAGTATATTTCTTTTTTGATAAATTTTCTAACAAATTTATTGTTAAACAATCATGTTTATATTTGACAAAATACCATTTCTGACTCTGGTAATTAAGTTCTGAAATTATTTTTGGGCAAAACAAATACAATAAAAAATTAACAATATTACATGCTCTTATCTTCATATTTTCCCCAATGAATAAAAACCGTGCTACACCCAATAATTTCATTTACTGCAAAAAAATATTTTTCACCATTTATGAGAACCCTCCCAAAAAACAAAGGCAACAATCTTTTCAAAAGTATATTGAATAAAATCAACTGAACATTTTACCTTAAAAAAAGAAAGAAATATTTAATAAATTCAATCTATTGTTCTCTCCAAACATGTTTGATTTCAACCCTACTTGTCCAGCGTGTCCAATGAGTACGGCTGTGTGGAGAAGCGTAAGTAGCACTTCTTATAAAACCAGATGGTGAGGGGGTTCCAGTCAGTGACCAGAAACCACTGGCGCACATCGAACTTGGTGCCCTCCACCAACAATGGCCTCTCCAAGTACTTCTGCACAACCCACTTGCTTTCCTTGATCACAGCTGGATCACAGTCCACCAAGCTGAGGATTTGATCCAAACGCTTGGCACATTTGATGCCTACAGAACAGAAGCAAGCAAGTTAGCTTGAAATACCATTAAGGTGGACCTCTCACCTCTTCCTCTGGATTTTGCCCCCGGCTTGATGATCCAAATGTTGTGTATGCCATCGGTGTCCAGCTGTGGGCAGACCTCAGCCAATCTCTGCAGCATAGCTTTACAGGAGCTTACTAAATGATGGCTAATATTGATTTGAGCCCCGTCACTGAGAAACAAAACATTCATTGTAACATGTGCCAAAATATACTTGCACACACAGGCTGCAGCACTTACTGAACAAGCGAGTAATATTTGTCAAGAAATTCCCCCCATTCATCCTTTGTAAGAGACAGATCTGTCTCCAAACCAGTATCGATGTCGGCGTGTTCCAAACTCTCAAGGAAATCCTGGCACACTTGCAAGGCAGTGTTGATCATTTTGGAAACAGTCACGGGATCGAATGGTTCTAAAAGCAATGGAGGAATGCATCGGATCGATTTTTGTTGTAATGAAAAGTCTTACCAGATTGGCTTATCTTAGGGATTATTTTTATTTCTTTTTTAATTGTTTTCATATTGAAAAAAAAACCCTTTGAATTTGCATAAGGAAAATAAGCATTTATATTTTATGTATTATACATACTGAGCACTGTACTATTCTACATTTAAACAATTTGGTTATTTTACTGTATTTGAACCTTTTTGGCTAGTAAATAGGGTAAATTAATACATGAGGAAATTTGTCCTTTCGGTCAAATAAATTGGGTTTATTTCTCTCGTATTGGTAAAAAAATACAGAGGATTATATAATTATAATGACTATTTTTGATTATTTTACTAAACATTTAAGCTAATCTTTCTACTGATTTAGAATCTTTTTAATTTTTGATATTTTTTTTAATAAACAAAATTGTCTGATTTGTTATGCAATTTTGCTCTTTTTATGATGTTTTCAGCAAATTGTAAAAAAATACATTCAATTATCTAGTCCCTGATAATTATCCATTCATCAATTATCTGCACTGCTTATCCTCAGTAGGGTCGCTGGGATGCTGGAGCCCATCCCAGCTAACCCACGCAAGCACAGTGAGAACATGCACAGGAAGGCTGATAGCTGGATTTGATCCCATGACCTCAGAACTGTGCCGCGGACGCGCTAACCACTCATCTGCCGTGCCGACCCCTAATTAAATCATAAAATTGAAGATATTTTACATTTGTTTTTTTGTTTTACTGAGTTTGGAAAAACATCACTTAATTGAGCCAAATGATTTGCCAAATGTAAGTATAGTATTACTTATTTATAAGTTGTAAACAAAGTTTTATTTTTTAGTTTACTGGTAAGAATGAATATATAGTAAAATCATTACATGACATTAAATGAGCAGGAGCTTCTGCCAATTGTGCAATGTTTTTTTGCAGTGTAGTCCTTTCTCTGATAAAATGTTTATACGGTACTTTGAATGTTCACGTTTATCTCCTCTTTCTCAACATTGTGCAGGCTCTCCACAGCATACTTCAAAAGACTGCTGCAGGCCGTTCTTCTGTAGTCCTCTTCAGGAAAGAAATACAATTTCGAGTCAGTGAAATAATTTTTTTTCTCTTTTAAAAAAAAAGGTTTGAAGACTTCAACCGATAAATGCATGCTTCTCATCCCGTGCTCCGAGTCTGTAACAACGAGGAAAGAAGCTGTCCGGGTTGGCTGAGTCAAACCAGTGGAGACTCCTCAGGTTTACGCACAAGCCCACCTGAGGAAGTTGCTCAAATTTAATAATCTATTGTGTATGACGAATGACACACTTTAATCTAGGAATACACAGAAAAGTAAAAGAAAACCAAAAATGTGAAATGCTTGGCCAAAATACTAAAACAGCAAAACCGGAATAAATTAGAATAAATAAATGAATACATTTTTGGGCCATTGAAGCTTTAAATGGACTCGAAAGTAGTGAAAAGAAAAAAAGAGGAGAGGTTGATGTTGGTGGTCCCGTAGACAGCACAGTGTAATACAACAAACCAGTGCATTTGCATATCCGCTTAATAATGTAAAACCAAACAATAATAATACTGTCATAAATTAAACTCTTCTTGAACATAATTTAGCGCAGGCCAATTGACTACAGGGTAGGAGTGAATGTCGTACCCAAATTATGTGTTTACGAATTAAAACAGCTGAACCATAGGTAGTTATCTCTGTAGTATTAGCATGTAAACATTAGCCAATCTAGTGGTTGAGAAAAATGTCGAAACAGAGACGCACAGACTTTTGGGTAAAGGTCTTGTATTTTGGTAGAAGTTTGGTGGAGAATCGGTTTTTAAAAGACACTTTCCAACTTTTTCCTTCTCATGTTTAAAATAAAAAATAGGCAGCCCCCGAATGAAAGCCAGCTTCAGAAGGCTTGCCTCACCTTAGATTTGATGGCATCACAACATAATTTTTTGACATCCCTCTTTTTGGCTAGATTTTTTTCTTTGAGCCGAAAACAAAAATGCACTTTTAGTGATTTTCAGCCCAAGAAATTTGGTGACGAATATCTGTTGCATTTAACATATGAACAACAAACCTTTGTGGTGAAGCTGCCAGCTTTGGCAAAATGGTTAATCATCTGTTCTTTATGCAAGACATTGGTGTTGATGGCGTCTCTTTTATTCGTCCAGTAGAAATAAACCATTTCTTTGCGCACCAGGCGGGACTGACGAAAAATTAAAGTGACAAAACAGTTGTTTTCGTGTCATGTCTCAAAGAGGGATTACCATAAGACCATAAAGACCATCCGGATCCTGTTGTTGCTCGCCTGAGATGGAGGATCAATGGTGATAAGTACATCAATAAAAAAGACAAATCACGTGATTGACTGACCATTTTCGCCATCGCTGTCAGCAGCAACGCCACTGTGGGTTTAACAGGGCGTGAGTGCGAATGGAAGCCAGAGCGACTTATTCGCTTTTCCACCCATCCTCTAGCTCTCAATGAGGCCCTGATGACTGGGTAAGGGCCCTTAACTGAGAAGATTTTGTGCAACTAAAATGAAGAGGCAGAAGTAATTATATGTATGTATATATAAATATATATATTATATAATTGTTATTATGTCATACATGTTCCAAAGGATTTTTGTTTGTGAAATAATTTCCTGCTTGCCTACCTTGACAGTTTTTTCTACAATGGCTTTGGCAGTTTTAAGTCTCTCTGGGTTAAGAGTAGGCAGGTTGACAGCGGGGCGATATGGAGGGGAAGCTGTGTCTCACACACACAAAAGAAAGATTAAAATAGATGTTGTCTGGGTTATCCATAATTACAGAAGGTTATGGCTAGTAAAGAAGGGAAATCAATTTTGGCAGGATTGTGACTTTTTTTTCCTCAAAATTCGCAATTTGATGTCTTTTCTTTTTCAGATTTTTTTTTCTCTCACAAACGTCTCCTTACACTCTGTTTTTAGATTTTTTTTAGAACATATGAAGTAAGAATTTTGAGAAAATTCTAATTTTCTTTTCTTTTATTTTAAAGAGTTTTCTGGATACAAGTCATAATTCTGGCTTTAAAGTACCATAAGAATTCTGAGAAAAAAATAAAAACTCTGAAAAAAGGTAAGAATTTTTACTTATTTACTTATAAAAAAATAAGAACTCTGAAAAAAGGTATACATTTTCACTTATTTTCTCAGAATTCTCAATTTATAGTCAGATTTTTGCCTTTTGATAAAAATTTTGTCTTTTCTTTAAAAATCTCACCTTAAGTTCAGTATTCCGAGACATAAATGTGAAATTCTGACTTTTAAAGGAAAAACTGAGGGGGGAAAAGGAAGAATCATACATAAAAAAAAATATTATTTTTCTAAAGCATCACACTTTAAAGTCAGAAATCAAAATTTCAGAATTCTGACATTTGAAAAAGGAATTCTGAGAAATAAAAATTTAGACTTAAAAAAAAATAATCAGAATTCTAAGCAACAAAAGCCCAAATTCTGATTTTAAAGTCAAAATTCTGTCACAATAAAACGTTAGAATTATGAAACAATTAGTTCTGACTTCAACCAATTCATGTGAAATACCCTTCACAGAATTTGGACTTTTAAAGTCAATATTTGAGAAAAATAACAGATCTCCAACCTCTTAATTTAGAAAGTTCCCTTTAAATATCAGAATTCTAAGAAAAGTCACAATTCTGAGTTTAAAGTTCAACCAATAATTTTTTTTCTCTTAAGTATTTCCTGGTCCTAATTCTATGAATAATATAAGAAACACTAACATTTTAATCCGTAAACGTATTGTTAAATGATTTACTGTTTTGCGGGGTTTTGATTTCCACTTGGCTTTGCCCTTGTTGCACCATCGCTTCCAGCTGCCGGTTCTTTAATAGATTGTCCCACGGAGTGTCTGTACTATAAATCCAAGGTTAAAGACTGTTACTACACAAAGATGTGATGTTATATTTTTTTCTACTCACATTTTTAGTTTTTTAAGTCTTTATTATTTGATGTATTATTATTATTATCATATTTCTTTATTACAAAAAGATGTATTTATTCATTTATTAATCTACTCTTTGATCCTTTTTAGGGAAAAAAGCAACTATTTGCGAGCATTAATTTTTTCTGATCTTTTTTGTGGGAAAGATGCGGTTCCCCCTTACTCTGACCCCAAAAGTAGCAGGCCGCCTGTAAATTGAGTTACATTGTTAATAAATAGCTGTATTTGTGAAATAACCTTGTGTTTTGTAGTGCACATAACGTAATACAGTCATTAAAACTCTGATGGCAACAACAGGTTTACGTTGTCAATGCAGGGGTCATATTGCAGACTGCTTGGCTACACCAGTGAGTAAACGTTGCCACACTTTACAATTACAATTATTTCGACCACAACATCTGAAAAATGGATGATATCTAGATGAAAACAAATAAAACATATTTAAAACGTTCTCATAAATGACAGTACAAAATGACAAAAAAAAAATCGACCATTAGGTAATTCACCCTGATATAATGCTAAAGAATAAATAGTAGAAAATGCAAGAACTAGTTCTATTTTAACTACGATACTGTAGTTTTTCTGGTCCTTACCTGGTAAACTTCAGTACTTTGTTGTTGAGTTTTACAGGAGGAACGCGCGCTCACTCACAACTCGGTTTACGTTCCCATGGTGACAACCAAGGGCACTTCTAATATACAACCAGTACCTGGTCGCAATTATGCCATTTAATGTTTTTTTATTTTTATTTTATTATTATTATTTTTTTCAATATTGAATATTTTTAAAAGTGAGGTGTATTCGTACTAAAAAAAGTTTTTTTTTTTTAATTTATGATATAGTACTGTACTTGGATTTTGGGCAGAATATATGAATAGTGCATTCCAGAGTACTGGGAACTAACTAATTTATAAATTGTTAATAACAAATATAGATAGACATTATTCGGAACATTTTGACATTTTCAAATTCTTAATAATACTGTATTTTCACAATTTAAATTGCCGTTTTTCACAAAATGTTAGAATTCGGTTCAAATCACAAAGGTTAAGACAAAACACTAAAAAAACTATTAGTAAAATGTGAAATATATTTTCTAATATAGTCAAATTTATATACCAAATATAAATACTACTGTACCACAAGCTTTTCCCCGTTTATGCCGCCATCTTGGCTAATTAGTTACGTCACTGAGATGTCATCGCGTAATCTGTTCGGGCAAGTCACCTCATTTCCTCCATCAAAACAAACTTCTTAAAACAAGCACAAAAATTCCGTTTTATCTCCAAGACGGTCACGAAGCCCTTAAAATCACAATAGAAAAGGTAAAATTGACTTTTACAAACGAGACAGAGTTTGTACAGCTGAACTAGCATTACATGCTAAGCTATCATAACGCTAACAAGACGTGTTACCTGAGATATAGTAAAACCGGAAAAAATGTGCGGACGGACTGCTTGCACTTTGGCTCCGGACGAAGTGAGCAGAGCTTGCTTGTACCGAAACCGGAGCGGCCAGCGAAGACAGCCCGGCTGGAGGGACGGAGACGCGGACAAATACAAACCCTCCTACAACAAAAGTCCCCAGTCTATGAGCCCCGTTCTGCTGTCCCGCAAGCATCTTGACAAGGTAACTCGTCAACTAAAACTAAATGATGTTAGTGCTTGAGCATTTAGTGTTCAATGAATCAGGAAAATTGATTTCATTTGTTTTAACGGAAAAAAACAATCACGATTGAAAAGGAACAGAAAGAGGAAACATCTTATTTTCCATACCGATTTAAATGCCTCAATTATAAAACAATACAATTCATAAATATGAACAAAAATAATCACAATGCAAATCCAGACCTAGTGGTGAAAATGGATGGTGTTGTCATAGACATTGTATCAGAAATTACATTTTTAGGAGTTACAATAGACAGTAAATTCAATTTGATAACACATATCAGACACATGCAAACTAAGTTATCTAAAAGTATTTCTATTACTCATCTCTTATCTTATTAGCTGCACCGCTTATCCTCAGTAGGGTCGCAGGGGTGCTGGAGCCCATCCCAGCAATCATCGGGCAGTGGGCAGGGGACACCCTGAACTGGTTGCCAGCCAATCGCAGGGCACACAGGGACAGACAACTCGCTCGCTCATTCACACCTAGGGACAACTTGGACTGGCCAATCCACCTGAAATGCATTTCTTTGGAATGTGGGAGGAAACCGGAGTGCCCGGAGGAAACCCACGCAAGCACGGGAGAACATACAA
Organism: Urocampus carinirostris; assembly: GCF_059441175.1. Taxonomy (NCBI): domain Eukaryota; kingdom Metazoa; phylum Chordata; class Actinopteri; order Syngnathiformes; family Syngnathidae; genus Urocampus; species Urocampus carinirostris. Next base: position 31,746,579 of record NC_142354.1, on the reverse strand, counting down.
ACTCCGCACAGGAAGTCCGGTAGCTGGATTTGAACCCACACAGGAGGTTCCCAAGACCTTAGAACTGTGCCGCACGCGCGCTATATTTCAATTACTAGTAAAGCCAAATTATTTTTAAATTATAATGCGCTGTACCTATTATATTGTTCTTTAGTTTTGCCATACAGAACGTACTGTGCAGAAGTTTGGGCCAATAATAACAAAAGTTCACTACATCCCCTTTTTGTACACCAAAAACAAGCAATAAAAATTATGCACATTGTCGGATACTGTGATCATACCAATATCCTATTTCTGCAGTCCAAATTGTTAAAACTATTTGATCTGGTGGAGTTCTCTACTTCCCAACGACTATTCAAAGTGAACAAAGATATGCTGCCAGAGAACATAGAAAAATGATTCACACGAAAAGAAGGAAGCTAAGACTTGAGGGGATGTAGTAACTTTAAAATCCAACTGGTAAGAACTACCAGGAAAGGTATGTGTGTGTCTGTATGTTGAGTTAAACTTGGAACAAATTACAGGATGAGCTCAAAAACAAGTCAAAGTATTCACTTGTTCCAATCCAGATACAAAAAAAAACAATATTGACAAAGTACAGAAAGGAAGAAAATGGCGTCTGAATAATACAGCAAGAGGTAGATGTAAGCATTGTTGTTATTATTATGTTAATATGATGGTAATAATAATTATAACTGTCTTTAATTGTTATTATTTTCATTATTGGTGACTGAATGATATTAGGTGATTATGAGCATTATACAGTTAATAGATGGGTAAAATTAAATTAATCTGGTAGGATAAAAACAGTGATGGAAGTGGTGATACTGATGATAATGAAGAGACTGTGTATCCACACAGCCAATGTGTCAAGAGGTGTTATTTGTTTGTAAATTCACAGATGAGCTAACTGGCACACAATTATTAATCAAGTCAAAGGGTTTTGATTTAATAAGCATTTGTTTCTTCCTACTCCCTTTTGAACATGTACAATAAAAATTTTTGTGCTTTTTGTGGTTGTTTTTTTTATTTAGATTTTTTTGTTTTGTCATGTTTGAAATTAAAAGTTTTTTTCATTCATTTATTCAAATAAACAGGTTAATAAATAAAAGGGAATAGAATTCTCTGAATTGACATTGATAACACATGCTTCAGGATAAGCATGTAAGAAACATTTAAAGAAAGAAAGATAAAAAGAAAATATAGTGCAATGACATTAGCAACATTGCGCAAAAATAAGAATAAAGGAATAAAATTTAAAATATGTAGGCAATGTCCATATTGTTTTTCACACTGGTAGGTACTTGTTTAGGATGAAACTGTTCCTAATGGCTTTCTTGTACCTATTATTATGGCCCTATTTTCTACACATATTGACTCAGTGTATGTTTCAGTGGATTTTTCCCATACTTGCAATATGTACAATAGGTGAGACATGTAACCAAAATGAAGAGTGTTATATTTCCCCTTTTTCTTTTTTCATTACATGTTTGTCATGGAGTGCCATGTCTTATCTCGTAAACAATATACATCATGTTGTTTAATCAATGATAACAAAACTATTTTCTTAGTGCTCTTTTTTTTGCAATTTGGACATTTGTCTACATTGTATGTGACTTCCATTTAAAATCAAAATGATTGCGAGATATGCATTTCTTTTTGTATATGTAGAATGCACCTGTGGACGAGTGCGTCTTGGCTTCCATGCGTTGGGGCCTGGTCCCATCCTGGTTTAAGGAGAACGACCCAAACAAAATGCAGTACAGCACCAACAATTGTCGCAGTGACAACATCCTACAGAAAAAGACCTATAAGGTACTTTGTGGCTAGACATTTAGAAATGATTTACTTGGTTGTTTAATTTAACCTCAGAGACCCTCTTACATTGTCTTTTCAAAATCACCAAGGAGCCTTTGCTGAAAGGACAGCGCTGTGTTGTCCTTGCTGATGGCTTCTATGAGTGGAGGAGGAAAGAGAAAGAAAAGCAGCCCTTTTTCATCTACTTCCCACAAACTCACAAAGAGGAAGAAGTTCCTGTCACTGAGTCGGTAGAGGCAAGTCAAAGTTTATGTTTAATTTAGGGATGCACGAGAAATATTAGGTAAAGAGTTAATAACAGAGTAATAACTCCACTCATTCCTATCACCAAGAGCTCTAGCTTGCACTATATTTAGACCTCTTTCCTGCAGTGTACTCATAACACCATCCATCCACGACAATCGCGGCCTTCCTCTTAATCTCCTTCCATTTACTTCTTCTCTGTAGATCCTCTTCAACATTCGCTCCTCATCTATACTCTCCATGTGTCCAAACCAATAGAGTACTCTCTTATCGACACGCTTGCTCAGTTCCGATACTACTCCAGTTCTATCTCTCACACTTTCATTTCTCAATCTATCCAATCCTGTCACTTCTAACATACTCCTCAAACACTTCATCTCAAAAAATCTGCGTTCAGGCTCCAAGTCTCTGCACCATACAACACAGTCGGCACAATCACACTCTCATACGGTCCCCTCTTAACATCCATACTAATACTCTTGCTGCTCATCACTCTCCTCAGAGCACCCAAATCCTTGCTTCCTTGATTCACCTTAAACCTTAAATAAAGTTGTATGCAGGAAAAAATATTGGTATCGGAGACAGCAAGACAGGCTACTGAACTTTAGGTAAATAAATATCTTTTTTGTTGCACTCCTACATGTTATTGTGCATGAACGATATTAAAGATTGACAACTCGTGAAGTGACATATTTGCAAAAAAAGTCTACAAACTCTTACTGGTGACACAATGTGTTACTTTTCTTTACTACACTTACACAAAAAGTAGTAGTAGTAGTATGTTTTGTACTCCTACAGCAAATCTTCGCTGTTATAAATCTGCTTAATGTTGGCTGCGATGAGACCTAATTGGCCAAACGTCAAAAATTCCTGATGCGGTTTTCCCTCTCTAAATTAGTATTTGTGTAAACAATTTGATGTATTATAGGTACTAATAATCTAAATGAGTGATATTATATTTTCCCGAGCCAAAGCATAAGTAACATTAAGTTTTGGAGCAATTATAGAATGTTCAGATGTTATTTATTTTCGCATAATAAACATAAACATAATCCTAAGTATGTTTTGCAATATCTATGTTTCAGTATTATGGTACTCATAATATCTTGTTTTTATAGTTATTACTGTCAGAAAATCAAGTATAGATCAATTAAGTATAGCGCTACAGTACTTTTTGGCGACCTTTTTACCAAAGCTGTACAGTATAGTGTAATTGTAAAGTCAATTAGGACAATTATAAACCTATTATGATTTTCGTTATAAATATTTTTTTTTTATATTTTTTTCTATAAAGTTGTATGCAGCAAAAAAAATATTGGTATCAGTCTTTATTGGTAGGGGGCAAAAGACAGTTATTGTGCTAAATTCTTTCACCTGTGATCTCCATTATAAGTTAAGTGTAAGTGTTGTTTTTAAAAAAAAAAAATATGTACCACTAACTTTAACGTTCCAGATTCTAAAGCATCACACATCTGTTGTTTTACAGGCAGAAGAACCATCACATGAATGGACAGGCTGGAGATTGTTGACCATGGCAGGACTTTTTGACTGCTGGACCCCTCCATCCGGTGGGGAACCCCTCTATACCTATAGTGTCATCACTGTCGACGCTTCCTCCAACCTCCACAGCATCCACGACAGGTGACGATAGCAGCTACGCTACACTTATAAAGCTTTTCTTCGGCGATTAAACCTGGCCCCTTTCAGGATGCCCGCCATATTGATGGGAGAGGAAGACGTAAGGAGGTGGCTCGATTTCGGTGAAGTGAAATCGCAGGACGCTCTGAAACTACTCCGGTCAGAAAACACATTGGTCTATCATCCTGTTTCGTCGCTTGTCAATAATTCTCGTAACAACTCACCTGAGTGTCTTCAGCCTGTGGACCTCAACCAGAAAAAGGTACTGCATTTTTGGGTTTTTCTCCCCTGCGTAGAGTATGGGTGTTAATTTGAGCTGAATATTTTAGTGAGGTTTTGAATCTTTTTATACCGTTTTCGAACTAAATCTAATTTTTTTAAATGAAAACTGGTCGTACAAAAAAAAAAACACAAAAGGAGCTTTACTCAGTTGACATTGAAATAATAAATACACTAACATTTCGTGGCATGGAAGTCAACGCAAAATGATGTTATAAACGCCTAAACAATACGTCTAATAGATTAAACGTAATTTCTTATGTAAAAAGCCATTCTATATATGATATTGTTCATTATTATTATTGTCATACCTAAAAAAGAAACTTGTTTTTTTTACACTACAAGTAAGAGAAATATGTGTGATCATTCATTCTAATTTTAAAGAACTCTCCAACCCATTATTTATCCAACATTCTTCGATCTTATTACTTCAATGTACTAAGCTTAGTGTGCATGATATAGCGACTCCGAGTTGTGTAAAATATTTTATTTGAATAAAACAATCGATTTACCGAGTAGTAAGCAAAAACACATGTTCTTTCTCATAAATTATTTTTTTCGACACTTGTTTAGAAATTTGTAATCGTATTACACGATTTGAGATGCTCTTTGAAGAAGCGGACATTCTTGGCTGGCATCTTACTACGGAAGCCCAAATAGGGATTTTGAAGAGGTAATTTTCACGGTGGCGCCATTAGCACTTGATGGCATTTTATTATCCACAGCTTAGTCCTGCATCTGATAGTCACTGGGTCCAGTCATATTCTACTTTTTTCAGTTTTCTTCTCTCGCCTCTTATGTTAGCCACTTGGCTGAAGGCTATGGCTTGCAGCTATTGTTAGCTGTTCTGTGCGAAAAGTTTGCTCCGTTTTTCAGTGTCACTCACATTCCATAGCTGGCAATGTAAGCACAAGATGTGATTTATTTTTGTGTAATCTTTTACTAACCTTTTTAGTGTTTTTTTCCCCCTAGCCATCAAACTATCACCAGCTGTTCACCTTTTAGCTGCTCTGGGTGTGTCCAGCTCACTCTGCATTTTGTTGTCACTATTTGAGATTATTCCCACCTTTTATGGTCCTACCTGGCTGAAAATTAATCCTCGTTTACGCCATTAAATTCGGCTTCAGAACTTTGCCATGTGTTTTTTTTAAGGCTTCCATAGTGTCTTCAAATGCACACTTCTGCGCCATTCTAAGCTACAACGACCTAGTGATTTATCGCACAGTTACTTTAAGGAAACTGTTTCTCTAAATGGTTTTAGGAATTTAGCAATAATTATGAGGTTTAACTGAAAAGAGGGTTTGTTTAAAAAGACTTATTCAACTGATTAATTCTTCTTTGTACTCCATATGAACTTGTCAACCACGGTAATCCTATTTTTCAAATTTATTTCTCTTGTGACCCTGAAAATCTTTCAGAACTTTTGTCGTAGATGTGCCTTAATGGTTTATGCTTTTGTTGATAACTTGGACCTTGTTATCCTTGCAGGAGGTCAAGCAGACAGCCAGCAGCAAGATGATGATGAACTGGCTAGCGAGCGGCTCTTCAAAAAGGAAGGAGCCGGATATTCACGAGGAACCAGATAAGAAAGAAACTCCGGGCAAGTCTGCTGGAGCGCTTCAGCAGTGGTTGCAGAGTGCTGACAAAAAAACAAAAACCCAGTAGAGAACTACCGAATTTGGGTTCTTGTTTCAGTTCAATGTGACATTATAACACAATATGTACTTTTCAATGACTCGTTCAAAAGTCGTGTTCTAAAAATGAAGTAGTTGAATTTGCGGTTTTTATTACCTTATTACTTGAAAGGCAAAGACATGTTTGAAACGTTGCTATGCATTTATCATATTTATAATACAATGATGAATGCCACTTTTTCCACCATCACACCGTTATAGAGTGTTAGCATTCCTCGAACCTGTAACGTTTCACCATGATTCAAACAGATCTGATTGGTTAAAAGAAAAATGTCAAGCACTTAAAGCAACTGGCAGTAAGATATGAAGCCGTACGCGTTTGTCTTTCCCACAGAACGAATGGAATTGTACAAAGTCGGCAATAAAAAAAAAGACATTGGTTAAATGTGCAGTTACAAACCGTTGTACTTCTTTCGTCAAGAGAAACTGTCATTTTTTTGTTACAAGTTGCACCAACAAGTGATTAATGTACAAGAAAAAAAAATCAATAAAGAGAACTGCACTAACTTGTGAGCTAGTGTCATGTAGCGTTCGCATTTTTTCAAATATTTAACCTGCGCACTTAAGAGGTGGTAGAACTTGGTCTACATTTTCTTCATCGTGTATCAATTAGCACATCAATAGGCAACATTTGACTGCATTTGTCACATTCGGATTATCCAAAACATAAATTTCAGTCCCTAACATGTTCAGTTTTAAAGTTGCGTGACAAAAAGCCACAACACAAGGGGCTAAAAGGAGGCGGGGGTAATTTTTCCTCTAATCATGCAGTTGTGGTGCTTTGTTAATGTAAGACGATCACCACAGCTACAAAAAAACCCCAACACATTTAAGGATGTAGGAGCTCGATGTAAAACAAATGATTGTGAAAGCAGCAATATTCATAGAACTGAAAACAACTGTTGCCATTCAAACATGGGGAAAAAACACTGGACAGGAATAATAAGCATACAATGTGGAAGGTGTTCTTTGGGCTAGAGGACCTATACTTGATAGAAAATGTGTGGAGAAAGGGGCAGCATTTTGGTCACTTTTGTGAGCAGGGTGCTGCTTGGGTCAACACATTGGGTCATGGGAAGGGAGACTATTTTGACAAGGCATGACGAGAGCCGTGACGCAGATCTCATGGGCGTTCCTCAGCAGCTGCAGGTCTCTGCCGACTGCTTGGCCCGTTCGTTCCTGTCTAGCTTGATGGGCTCTGGGAACTCGTTGTATAACTCCACTTCGGTCTCCTGGATAAAAAGGTCAAAACACACAGTTGCAACTTTGCTTTGAGGGGCTGAGCTGTCACTGGTTACGTTTACATGCAGGCGATATTCCACTTAAAAAAAAAAACAATATTTTGCCAGTATTCGGATAATGTACATCCTTGTAAACGCAACCAGGAAATCCAATTAAGGTCGTGGTTCAAATTTTGAATGCAATCATTGGTTTGATTTTCCATAGACTCATCCGTTTAACGCATAAGATTGTTCAGATTGCTCAGGCGCAGTTTCCCCCATCCAATGTAATGTAGCGCTTTTCTACCTCTAAGGTTGGTAAAAAGGGATTGAATTCTCTGTGTTTTTAGCCAATGAGATGCATCAAATCAAGTAGGCGGTATGACATCCGCCTTTTACAATTTCCTGTTTTTGTTTTTAAAGCCTGTTAAGTAATGAAAAAGTGACAAATGATCAACAACACGCTTGTGGACTTTTAAGACAAGTGTTTGTAGATTTCAATGGTTCACATCTATAACATCGAAAGGAGGACTAATGAGGTTAGAACTATGACAATGTCACACAGATGAAGGTCAATACCTCTGTATCCTTTTTGTTTGCAAAATGTTTTTACCTTTTTACGAAATGACTCTGCTCGCATTTTGTTTTGAAAAAAGTATTCACGACAAAAATGATGGTCAAAACGGACTTACACGATCTTAGTGAAGAAAAATTTTAAGTGGGATATTTGTTGATCTGGAACATGGACTCTGTCGTTATCATCTTATTTTATATCATGAAACAATCAAAAGTCATACAGTAAAATAAAATGTACTGAAGAGTTTGAATACATTTGTTAAATTTTGCCTTAAAACATATGGTGTGGCTCACACTGGGATTTTTTTTTTTAGCGTTAATGGCTTTTTGAGTGAAATGATATATAAGGGATATGTAGTGTAGATCTGCGCTTTGGCTAGTCACGTAAGATCACTTGTAGACAGATGGCATGCATCAGCAGAGCTCACTTTTAGAGTGCAGAGGAAACAAGCACGGTACTTCGATTCGCGTCTAATTCATGTCAAAAATTAGGTGTGGAAACAACCTCACTTGCATAATGACGTATTTCCCGATTTACCACAGTAATCAAAATACTTACAAATGCCCTATATACAGGGTTATTTGTTTGTCAATATGCATGTAACTAATTCATTCAGATTGGTCCAAAAGTCTGACTTCCGGTCCCAGTCGGACTTTTGCCGCATGTAAAAGTAGTCACTGTAAAAGTCCAACCTGTTTGAGAGCGTTCCGTGCGATCGTCTGGAAGGCCTGCTCCACGTTGATGGCCTCCTTGGCGCTGGTTTCAAAATAGGGGATGTTGTTCTTGCTCTGACACCAAGCCTGTGCTCGCTTGGTGGTGACCTGAATTTATGAAATACAAACCGAAATTGAATATTTAAGTGTGGAGTAAAAACTCAAAGTAAGAAAAAAAAATAGGAAGTTTCCAGGACACCTGTCTGTTCTCTAAATCGATCTTGTTGCCTAGCACCACAAAGGGGAAGTTTTCTGGGTCTCTGGGGCTAGCCTGGATCAGGAACTCGTCCCTCCAGCTGTCGAGGGTCTTGAAGGTGTTGGGGGCTGTCACGTCAAAAACCAGGACGCAGCAGTCTGCTCCGCGGTAGAACGCCACTCCTAAAGACTGAAACCTTTCTTGACCTGCTGTGTCCCAAATCTAAAACAACGGAATTCGAAGAAAAATGAAGAGGCATCTTCACTTGCGAGTAAAGATATATTTCGCTATAGTTTTGGAAATCTGTTAAATTATATCAATATACTTCCAGATAACAAGGCCAGTTTTTGGTAAAGAAGTTGAAATCGCTTTTCGAGGTAGAATGTAATGCTTGATTTTAGCAAAAGAAAAAAACAAAATAAGTGTTGTTCCTGATGAAGGAGATGACACATGTTTTCAGAAAAGTGTACAAAAAAGTTGCAACACCCTGGCATAGAAAATGATGCTATTTTTAGCAGTGTTACGACCACAACAATACACGTTGTCCAATTGTAATGTAAAGGTATTAAATAAACTCGAAGCGGCTGAAAAAAGTGAATAGCTGAGGTTGGTCAGAGCTAGTAAAAGAGATTCACATTAGCGGCTAGTGAGGAAAGCTACTAGAAAGGCCAGTTAAAGATTGCAAGAGCGAAATAAAGTTGGAAAAAAAAATTTTAGATCCTGAAATTACTGAACTCGGGTATGTTGGCTTGCTTAATTAGATGTGGAAGGCGAGTGACAATGAGCAATGACGCAATGTTTAGTTACACGAATCAGCTAACAATATTAGCGGCTTGTAGCGAGCCATAGCCTGCAGCCTGGTGGCTAGATAAGGAAATTGTGGGGGAAAAAAGTGTCATATACCTTATTCATGAGACTCTCTGACTACCACATGCAGGGCAAAGGTGTGTAAAATAAATGGCCATTAAATGCTAAAGAGCATTCGTAGTAGTAAGATGGCAGACAAACATACCGGCTTCTTTAAAAAGCGTCTGTGTAATATACTTACAAATCTCAAAATTTACGAGTCTTCAAAATCATGTTTGAGACCGTACATGTTTTTTTTTTAAATTATTCTAATAAACAGCGTTTTATTTAAATGAAGTACTTTCACACCACTAGGGTCGCTATAGAACACACACTGACGCTTCAGGAATAAAAAGTCTAGTGCAGTAAAAATGTCTAATCCCCTTCTGTCAGTCCTAACACACGTTTCAACAATTTGTACCGTTAAAAATGGATAAATGTTCATTCAAAAATTGTGCATGTACCTGCATTGTGACAAGTCTGTCATCCACCATGACTTCTTTCGTCAAGAAGTCTGCTCCTATCGTGGCCTTGTACTGGTTACTGAACTTCTTATTCACATACTGGTTCATCAGTGAGGTCTTCCCAACTCTAGGTGCGAACCATTGGGTAGAGTTAAAAATTAGGGACAGATAACTTTACTTTTTTGTGAGTGTATAGTGTTGTGGAGTGGTTGAAGCAGAACAAATTGTGCTCTTTGTATTAATGCATCGATGGAAGGTGCAGTGGAAACCACTTAAGCTTTGAGAGCAGCTTACCCAGAATCTCCAAGGATGATGACTTTGAGGAGGACTTTCTTCCTAGAAGTCATTGTGCCTCCGCTTGAACAAGAGAAAACAAGAGGGGGGGGGGGGGATTTAATAATCGAAAAAAACACAGGTACAACATCACTGGAAAAATACAAATGTAAGAAATGGCAAGGACACAAGCCGCTTGTTGCAATTACGACTTTTGTGTGCCGTTTACAATGCTATTAAAAAAAAGCTGATCCAAATCCCAGCATCCACACATCATATGTCATTTTTCATTCTGTGATAGCTCCACAAAAAGTCTGGAATCTTACACCTGATTCCTTTGGTTGGTTGATTTACATCCGTGCATAACTGCAAACATTGACAATAGAGCTTGATAAATATTGAGTCTCAACTCTCAAGAGTTTAAAAATGTGCCATTTACTATGTGGATTCTTATTGCCTAATCCTTTCTTCACTGTTTACGTCTTCGACACCTGGATAAGTTCACCAAAGGTTTAAACAGTTAAGTAAACATGCACTAAACTACTTCATCTGGGTTTGAAGCACACTCGCTTTCAAAATCAGCAGTTAACATCAAGTTAAAAAAAAATGTTGTTTTTTTAGCATAAGTCATCTTCCATGAACACAAATGTAATCAGGACTGGGGTACACATATCTATTATGGATAGAATTTTCATGTTTACATCCCCTTTACGCATTTAGTGATACAGACAAAAATAAATAAAAATAAAAGAAGATTCTCTAAAAAGCCAGAATTCCCATTTCTACAAGTAAACACAGTGTTTTGTATTTGCTCAGAAAATGTCAAATCCTTTAACATACACTAATTTATTTTTAAAGTAACGGAAAAGATACTTTCCCTAATAACTAGTTACTAGAAAGTAATTAAGTTACTAACTCGGTTAATTTATGGAAGAAGTGGTGAGTAACTACAACTAATTACTTGTTTAAAGTAACATGCCCAACACTTACATAATTGTCCGAAAACTTGTATGACAAGTAATTTTTATGTCCTAAAGGGCTGCACGGACCACAGATTTTTGTAAACCACAAACTATTATTACACCATCCCCCAATCTAAAACCTACACGTGGGCAAGAAAAAACTCAAAAACCTTAACATGAGGAAAATGAAGTATCCTTGAGACTCGAGCATGTGAAAATATTACTGGACATGTGGAATTTCTACACCAATGTCTCTGAAAATTTTAATATGATGTGTGATTAATTTTCCGTAACGCAATTAAAAAACAAAAATGGATGCATTGAACTAGTTTACTTTTTCATGATATTCAAATATAATAGGTGTATGCCATAATCAGCTAAATTTAAACAATAAAAGTTGATTGAAAATGAATCCAGAATGACAATGATGACATTTATTTTTAAAATGTGTAACAAAAAATAATGAACTTTATCACATTATTCTAACTTTCTGGGGACGTCCTGGATAATGAATACTTTTTAAAATCAAGTATTAATGTTTTTTACATCAAAACTCACAGGAAGTCAACCATCGGGAAAAAATATTTTAAAGGGGAAAAAACAGTCACAAGACAGCATAACAAATAGAGCCCTGTGTTAATCATTACATGTTCTATGATTGCGTCTGCATATAAATTGGTTATCTCATCCATTGTATTTTAAATAAGCCATGGGGAGAAATTAGCATTATAATAACAATCATTTACAATCCACTGCAGCAGTCTAAAGATGTTAATTATTGAGATGACATAATTAGCACTACCAATAATAAAAAAGTGATTTGTGCTGGATTTGACATATTTTTACGAAGGTATCCTCGTATCAGCAGAGTGTGCAGAATATCCCTATTAAACAATGCAGGAAAACCGACCAAAGTCCAAATTACGTGACGATGGTGATTTTGCAACAACAATCAGGAGGCGTATTTAATATTTTAGGTATTTACATAACAATCAAGCAGGGATGAGAGAACACAACGCTTGCAAAGCGCTAGCCGGGGCAGCGGCGCTCCTAATCTGCAACCCATGACACATCGTCAACGACGGATCACATGGTTTCGTCAACACACGGCTAACGGAATCATGACTCGGCACGCAGCGGTTAATTTGAGGAATTAAAATGCAATCATAGAAATTGTTGATTTAAAATGTTTAACGCGGAGCACAAAATGTTCAAATCGATTGCACAGAATGCAGCGTCATCATTTTACTACCCTGAACATAGAGGAAGGGAAAAATGGTTCGACATTTGTAACATTATTATGCACGATTGTGATTTTAAAAACTTTTACTAGTTTGGACCAGCAGTGTGTTACTTGATCCATATTTCCACCTCGTTTTTCAGCATTTACCCTTAGCTAAATCAATTCGGCTAACGTTAGCGTAACTATGAGCAACGTGGAATGGAGCAACATTTTCTCAAATGTATATAAATTACATGAAATATTATAAAACATACCTGTGAGACGATCTTTTAGTAAAGAATATCAAGTGGGGTTTTCCTCAATTCCTAGCGTTAGCTAACGCTCCGATTAGCCCCCCAAAAAGCTAGCAGTTCCTTTTAAATGTCCGCCGTCGCTAAAGTATCTCTCCAAAGTCTGGACACTGTGCTGATATATACTAGTTTTTCGTCGAGAAATCTTTCCAAGAGAAAAGTGCTGTCAGTGGCAGCAAAAAATCCAAACTTGACGGTTCGCTCCGACGGTGTCTTGTTGACGTTGGCTTTTCTCCGTCCGTCTAGCTAATGTGCTAGCTTAGCTGTTAGCCTCGCTCGCTGTCGTCCACTTCCTCCAAAACAAGCGACGAAAGGGGTGGTGACGTCACACTCCGACTACGCCTTACTCAGTTGGGCCAGTTTGGATTCTCGAAATTACAATTAAATGGTAAATGGTCTGCATTTGTATAGCGCTTTTCAAGTCAATGAAGACCTCCCAAAGCGCTTTACAATGTGCTTCACACTTACCCATTCACACACACTCACACACCAAGATTGAGTCAGCCGAGTCAGGAAAAACAGTACAGTGGGACCTCACTACTTCGCGGTTCGACGTTCGCGGGTTCAGAGCTTCGCGGGTTTTTTTTTTTTAAGCATTTTTGAAGGGACGTCGCTACTTTGTGGTTCCACATTTGCGGGTTCAGAACTTCGCAGGTCTAAAAAAAAATAATAATAAAATAAAATGTTTTTTTAATCATTTTTGAAGGGGCGTCGCTACTTCGTGGTTCCACTTTTGCAGGTTCAGAGCTTCGCAGGTCTAAAAAATAATAATAGAATAAAATGATAAAAAAAAAAAGAATTTAAGCATTTTTGAAAGGGCGTCGCTACTTCGCGGATTTTCACTTTTCGTGGGTGGTTTTGGTCCCCATTAACCACGATAACCGAGGTCCCACTGTAGATAATTTTTTTCGGGATGTCAAAAAATATCCGGACACTGCTGTAAGTCAGATTTTGTATTGTGCATCTTTTTCCGACGACAGGACATTACTGTAGTGCTTCTTTCCGCCGCTACCGTGAGCATCCACCCCGAAGAAGAAATCCGGCTTCCTCTTCCTAGTTCGTGTGTAAACACAAGGAGGAAAATAAATTGAAAATTTAAAAAGTATATCTAAAGAGATTGGTTTTGATTAAAACTATTATCGTCAAGTCACATCTGTTTGTATAGCCCTTAATCACAAGATGTTTCAAAGGACAGCACAGACACCATCCCTTGATCTTAAACCAACATGCAGGCAAGAAAAAACTCAAAACCTCAGCACGAATAAAATAAGAAACCTTGAGAAGAGGCCTCACAAGTGGTAATCACCCTTCCCGGATGACCAGGGTGCAATAGATTTCGCACTGGGGTAACAGTTCACATAGTTCAACATAGTGATCACCAATAAAGGAAAAAAATAGGTAATATGTTGACATTTGACGCATCAAGCCTGTAAAATAGTCCAAAAAGTCCTTAACAGCAACGACGCAGCTTCCATCTCTGCCGGCTGGTCGATGCGGGCGTTGACATGCTTCAGGTCCAGATGCTGGCCCGCTGACTCGTCTCAAATCGTCCTTCTCCCTCTTATCGCTACATTTAGAAAAAAGAAAGTCGGTCAAAAATGTAAAAACTAAAATTAGATAACTTATAAAACATTTAAGAATTTTGAAAGAATACAATCTTCACGGTTCAATAGTTGAACTGCATTTTATTGTGTCTGTATCATGATAAAACAACACTTCTTTTTTTAAAAAAAAAAGAAGCATTCAACCCCCCAAACATATTTTTCAGAAAGTCAAGTCAAAATGAAAGAACGCACTGATCAAAATTTGAGAACGACAATGAATTTGGCATGGGAGAAAAAGGTTACAACAGTCGGCAATCAGTAATAAGTGTACAGGCCTCTGCTATGAATGACATCAGCACATCTGCGGCAACAGGATACCACTAGTTTCTCTCACACTGTTCTGGTGTGATTTTGGTCCATTCTTCTTATAGCCTTCTCCACAGTTTGGTGATTGTAGTGGTTTTCTTTACCATAACTTTGTCACCAAAGATTTTCCAAAAGTTCTGGGCAGGCCAATATTTTCACTTTCAAGGAAATTCTTCACCCATTTTACTGTGTGACATAGAGCATTGTCCTGCATGAAGACTGCAAGGCTGACTGGGTGAGGAAATGAAATGAAATGAATGCAAGTAACTAACCATGTGAAGTTTCTGATACACATTTGCATTCATGTAGCTCTTCAAGAGGTCAAACTCCTGCAGCAGAAAACATGCCCCAAACAGTGACACTTCCTTCTCCACCTTTCACTGACTTTATATTTTATTTTATTTTTTCACACATTTCTGGTTTAGTCCCTCTCATAATGACCCAAATAAAGTACATTTGCTTTTATCACAGAAGTGAACTCAGGATAATTTCTTCTCTGTCCACACCACATGCTCCTCAGCAAAGCTCAGTCTACCTCAGGGGTGGGGAACAAGTTTGACACAAAGAGCCAAAATTTTTACGGTGAGAGTCAAAGAGCCACACCACGCACTGACCTGCCTTGACAGATGGACACACACAAACACACACAATTAAAAACATATTATTTCCCATAACACACTCCTCTCCTTACAAAACAACAAATATATTTCTTGTGTTGATTTCAAGGTAAGTGTCCACCCTCAATACACAAAAAAAAAACCTAAACATGAAACAAAGCAAAGAGCCACAGTACATAGAAAATATGATGAGGCTCTAGAGCCACGTGTTCGGCTCCCCTGGTCAAGCTTTTTTATATAATTTTTTTGTTGCTAATAAGAGGTTTGGTCACTGCAGTGCGGGCCTTTAGTCCAAAGGCTCCTTACTGGCTGGACAGATGAACTAACCTCGGCACTGAACTAATGAGCAATTCTAGCTGCAGTGTGGAAACGTTTACCCATTGACATCCTCCGATCCTCCCCAGTGACCTGTCCTCTCTTCTGTGTTTCTTCTGTGGACAACCAGCCTTCTAGGATGACTTGAAAGAGTTTGTCGTTTTCTTGAAATCACAGATATGGAACGATCAACTTGTCTTGCTATGGTCATCCCTTATGTTTTGATCTGGAAAACCTGCTGCTGAAGGCTTTCAGTCACTTTAGAAAAGCCCGCCATCTGGCAAAATCAGTGAAACTGGCAGTTAGATTGCCAGTTAAATAGGGGTGGACGGATAATAAAGGAATTTAGCACAATGTTTTATAGATAGATAGATAGATAGATAGATAGATAGATAGATAGATAGATAGATAGATAGATAGATAGATAGATAGATAGATAGATAGATAGATAGATAGATAGATAGATAGATAGATAGATAGATAGATAGATAGATAGATAGATAGATAGATAGATAGATAGATAGATAGATAGATAGATAGATAGATAGATACTTTATTCATCCCCGTAGGGAAATTCACACTTCCAGCAGTCTACCCCGTTGTTTATCAACAGATGAACATGATGCCCTAGGGGTGTTTCAGAACCATTAGGTGAAGAGGCACCTGAAAGTGTCCTCTAATTTTGATCAGTGCAGTTTTTCAATCCAGTTTTTTTGTTGAAATGCCTTATCCATTTTGTAAAAAAGTGTTGTAGTAGCAAGACATAGACACAACAAATTGACCTTAAACTGTCGAGCAGTGAAGATGGCATTTTTTCAGAATTATTCTATTGTTTGTAAATTGTTCTCTAGTGTACACTGAATAAATTTAGGTCAATGCACAATCAATGGAAACCAGTTCATGGTGTCGCATGCCGACCGCCTGAAGATAGCTGGGATGGACTCCAGCACCCCCGCGACCTTACTGAGGATAAGCAGTGCAGATGATGGAGGGCGCAATCAATGGCAACGTCCATGAGTTGAGAATGAGATAACTGACATATTAAAGAAATGATGACACATTTTAACATGAAATTAGTCAAATTGTACGCAGGCGAAGCATTACACCTAGAATACAGCACCACAATGTGGTATGCTGCAACAGACTCCCATCAACATAGCCCAGAAAATAATCAGCTGCTCCCTGCCCAGTCCATAAGCTATTGCTGGCTTGCACTACCAGAGCAGAGCCAATAACATTATGGAGGGCTCAACTCTTCTCGCTCTCGCCACAGCCCTTTTGACTTGCTTCCCTCTGGCAAACGCTACAGGTCCCTTAAATAAATACGAACAGGTTCAGTGGTTAGCGTGTGTGCGGCACAGTTCTGAGGTTGGGGGAACCTCCTGCGTGGGTTCAAATCCAGCTCCCGGCCTTATTGTGCGGAGTTTGTATGTTCTCCCCGTGCTTGCGTGGGTTTCCTCCGGGCACTCCGGTTTCCTCCCACATTCCAAAGACATGCATTTCAGGTGATTTGGCCGGTTCAAATTGTCCCTAGGTGTGACTGAGCGAGTGAGTTGTCTGTCCCCCGTGTACCCTGCAATTGGCACCACAACCAATTCAGGGTGTCCCCTGCCCACTGCCCGATGATTGCTGGGATGGGCTCCAGCACCCCCGCGACCCTACTGAGGATAAGCGGTTCAGCTGATGAGATGAGATGAGGTTCATAGACCATTTCTTGCCCAGTGGCCATCCATGCCCAAAACAAGTAGACAAAAATGTGGAAAAAATATATTTTTCCATAGAACAAAAAAGTAGTTATTGGACTCAAAAAGTGTTGTGACCCATGTTTTAGAATGACGTGTCCCTAGCCTCCTGCATATAGGACAGTGAGTGAAAGTTTTGCAGGTCGTCAATTGCAACAAAAGGAGTCTCCCGATGCCGAAACCCGGGATCGAACCAGGGACCTTTAGATCTTCAGTCTAACGCTCTCCCAACTGAGCTATTTCGGCATGCCACACACTGGAGCCATAAGGCTACATAGACATACACCATAGCGGGCAGTGTAATGGTATTGTTGCTTATCTACTGAAAAAGTTGGGCAAAAACTGCACTTTTGGATTAATCACCAGAAGACGAAATAGCTGAAAATTGCGAGGCATTCGGTCGCGTCTTTATGACGTCACAACATTCATATGAATGAAGCGTCATCGTTTCTCGTGCTGGCTGCGGAGCAGCGCTGTGTGTCGGCCTTCCCTACTGTATTCCCTCCAAAATCAAACGCTTATCTTTCGGTAATGTCAACAGAAATGGCGAGAAAGCCCCTTCTTGGTGCTTTCCTGATTCTCATGATCGCTGCGCGGTGTTCTGCCACTTTGGTGAACGACGAAGTGAAGAGGACGGTGGACCTGAGCACTCATTTGGCTAAGATCACCGCGGACATAACGCTATCTAATCACGCTCGCTACGATGTAACAAGCTTCATTCTTACTGTGGATCCTAAACTTTTCCCCCATATGGCATACATTGGAGCCTCGGTAAGAACATGATCCTATATAATTTCCGCCCTTTGATAAAAGGGCTAATGCTAACATGCTAGCTTATTGGCTACTTCATGCAGAAGACGCGCGTATGTTGCATTCCTTTGATGTCTGAAAAGGTTTACCCAAACTTTTGTGCAATAATATTCTGCGTCAATTTTCATGCATTGGATAAAATTAACACTAGCCTTTAAGGGTACTTAAATAAATGACCATGCCTCTTTCAAAAAGCCAACCATCGTTGATAACTCGTCAATGACCAATCAGAGTTCATTATTTGTGATCGAATCATTCACAACAAAGCTTTGTTTGGAAGAGTTATTTTATTAATTATTCCTGATAAATATTAATACTTTTTTAGCTTTGCATGGTTGTTCTAGTGATTGAATGACACGTAAGCGCTTGCTAGCGTATTTCCGGCTGCGCCTGCGCATTGACCACGCCCACTTCCAGTCTGCAACCATTCTTTATAGTTATTAGTTTATATTATCTTCCTTGTGTAAATAAATGAATGCAGATTGAAACAAATTAGAATTTGTTCTAATTTCATCATGAATGGATGTCATCAATCAAAACCTAGGACTATTTAGAATTTAATACAATTGTCTTTATTGTAATTGATTACTAATTGATTGATAACTGATTAAAAATATAAAAGAATGTTAAGATAAATAGGCAGGAAAACAACAAGGTAGTGGTTGAAGACGTATTTAATTTATATATTCATAAGTAAACAGTGCAAAGTCATTAGTAACACCGTTGTGTACGAATAGGAATGAAGAATTATGAATATACATTTTTGTATGCCTGTTTAGGGTGGTAATGGCTCTGGGGAGTAATTGTTGTTTGAGCTTGTCATAAAAGAAGAGACCCTTAGTTTAATCCGTTCATTCCACTCTGTGAGAGTGAAAGTGCACTGAAAGAAGTAAAACTATAGAGTCACAGGGAAAAAATGGAATAGTAAAAAAAGCAAGGTTTTGTGCTACACACCTTTGTTTTTAAGCAGTTTTAAAATGAAAAATGGAGTGTACTTATTTAATTATCTAATCAAATATTTTATATAAATTGACTCATTGTACACCAGGGAGCCCCAACTGAAATGTAGGTGTACTTTTTTTTTATACAGTTGGGCGCAAATGGTTACTTGTTATGTATTTCTAAAGTAAGACATGTTATTACTATGCTATTACCATGTCATGAAGTAGGGTTTATACGAGCTTGGTCAGGCTTCTAACATGGTTCCAATTATAAATCAAATTTTCTAGAAAATCACATTGACTCATCACTGCTGAGTTATTTTTAGAACCAGTCCAAGGCCTACTCCAGTGTTCTGAGGAAGCTACCTATTGTGCAGGGTTTTATTTTATTTTTGGCATGTGTTTTGGTTTAGAAAAAAAAGTCACTTTTTTATGTTTACCCTTTTTTGTAAAGGGCTTTGCAGGTTATTTTAAGATTTGTATTATGTGCTGAGCTTTATACATAATTTTTAGCCAGGCATACTCCAACTTATCCCATTTTAAGGTTTTCAGTTATTTTAACACTTCACAGTATGGAAATAAGTAGTGTGAGATAACTTTGAATTGATTAATTATTTAACCAGAGCTTAAGAGGTTTAGTTTTACTGACATGTCAAATAAGATATTTGTGTGTTCTTACTTAAACCATATATATATATATATATTTACATACAGGTGCAAGGGGATGAAGAGGATGACGGACAACTTCCAATTGAGGAAACCAAAATCAACTCATTGACGTACGTTCATATTCTCATCCATTTGTAATGTATTCAAATCATTTTCTACGTAATATTAATTCGTCTCTGCATCCTTTCACAGGGATGTGTTTTTCAAAGTAACCCTCCCGTCCCTCTTGGTGGTGGGCGGCAAGGTCAAAATCAAGGTGGAAATGACATTCAGCCACATCCTCGAGCCTTTTCCCTCGGAAATCACCCAGGCTGAGCGCCAGCTTGTAGTTTTCGAAGGCAACCACTACTTCTATTCGCCATACCCAACCCAAACTCAAACCACGCGTGTCCGCCTGGCGTCCAAAACCGTGGAGAGCTACACCAAACTAGGAAATCCCAGCAAAACGGATGAAATAATTGAATACGGCCCATACAGGGACATCCCCCAGTTTAGCCAGGTATGTACAGGATACCCCAGAATCCAACATTAATCCATTATGAAGTGGGGATCGCAAAGTAAAATTGCTGTATCGTGGGGATAGAAACCTATAGTAATAAGTTATTCCCTTCAGCAGCCCCTCGAGACTCTTTGTGATTAAGGGCTATGCAAATAAACATGACTTTACTTCAGAACGCTTGGTACCCCAGATAAAAATGTTAAAATAACAATAGTATACAGTAACTAGTACTTGTGTGTAATATATATGCATATCATTAGATATCATTACAAATATGAAATTATATACAAATATAAATTCTATTTACATTTGGCTTGACCTTATTTGAACTGATTTGGTGGTGTAGTGGGTGAATGCAGAGGGTGGAGGAGATGGCGTCGGCAGAATAAAAGTAAAACTTACATTAAATCATTGACATGTAAGCATTGTCATGCCCTTAGGAGATTTCATTGCCTTATTTGGTCTCTTTAATTCATTAATTGTCCCAATCTTTGACTGGTTACTGCCATTCAACTTGACAAGGATAATGATTCATGCTATTCAATAGTTTTTCATGATTATCATGGAGCTACTAAATACAACAAATCTTCCTTAGTTTACTACTTCAGTTTACAGAAAATTACTAATTATTTTTCCATTAAAACTAAAAAAATCAGGTAAAAAAAAAATGTTTGTTTAGTGAAAATGTTGGTTTGTTCAAATATGTTGGTGTGTGAGTGTTAGTTATTAAACATTCACTTTAATACAAAGTTATTAATCATTGTTACTTTATTTTCTTAAGTGATAACATTGTCTAAGAACCACTTCCAACCTAAAAACAGCACTTTGATTGTCACTAGCAAAAAAAGTCCAAATCTGAAAATTCTCTATCCATTCTAAAATGCCATTTTTAATATTTGGCAGCTCTGTTATATTTTTGCTTTTCCTTTTAGCATGACTGTACAAAAAATAAAGCATTGTCTCGCACTTAGTCTTTAAGAAGCACACAATATTTTGAACTAAACGGAAAGAGAGAAGGGTATTGTGGGAGGGAATTCAGTCAATATCATATCTGCATCTTCATTACTCCTTAATTTAAACCAACTTTGACCAGCAGTCTTAAATGATGTTGACAAATAGCATTCACTGTCAGGCATCTTGGGGATGTAACCCCTCCTATCCACAATCACGGCAAAGTTTATCAGTTGTTAGGCACGTAAAGTAATTTGTTGTTGTCGTATAGTGGGGAAAATGCCAAATCGAGGTATAGCGTAAAAACGCAATATGGGGTCGCCGTATCCTGCATCCTCTTTATTATGGTACGTTGGTGATCTGTGCTTGAAATTTTAGATTTCTAACCTAATGCATGTTCTCGTGCAGGATACCATGAAAATCCACTTTGAGAACAACACCCCATTCCTCACTATTAGCAGTGTTACTCGCATCATTGAAGTATCTCATTGGGGCAACATCGCCGTGGAGGAAACCATTGATGTCCGGCATACCGGAGCCGTTCTAAAGGGCCCCTTTTCTCGCTATGACTACCAGAGGCAGTCAGACAGCGGCATCTCATCTGTCAAGTCCTTCAAGGTAACAAATCCCCATGAGATTTTTGTATGATGTGATAATCATCCCTTGTCCTGCAGACTATACTTCCCGCTTCCGCGCAAGATGTCTACTACAGGGACGAGATTGGAAACATCTCCACCTCTCACCTGCAGATTCTGGATGACTCAGTGGAAGTTGAAATCAGGCCCCGCTTCCCATTGTTTGGTGGCTGGAAGACCCATTATATTATTGGATATAATCTGCCTAGTTATGAGTATCTGTATACTCTGGGTGAGTTGGTTACCAATATTTTGTACTGAACATTAAGATATGTACCTTTCTTTTTTACCGTGAACAATCATTTGGCTTATTCATTGATTCAATTATAATTCAGCCGTTTTCCAAACGTTTTTTTTTTAATCCAAAATTTGCTGTTTGATATGTCTATGTATGATATTCAACCCATTTAGGACAGGAGCATGTTGGCAATTTTCTTAAACCAATTTTCAACAACCTGTTTGAAGATGAGCTACGTTTTGGCTCATGATAAGCATGAAGGGCTTACCTGTTCATATGCTTTTCTAAAATAACAACTTCTATAATTGTTATTTTAATAAGTTGTGTTAAAATAGACTTAGTCAACCACTAAAACAACATGCCAGTTAGAAATCCAATTTCTTAGAAAATCACAATGATCAATCACTGGTGAGAAATCATCAGAGGACATTTAGGTTTCGTAGGGGACTACCTGGTGCCCGCTGGCACAGTGTTTGTGACCCCTGATCTGCGTAATTTGTTTTTCATCTGTCTTTGAAAATGAAAGACACCAGAATAAACATGTGGTGGTGTCTTAACCCGCATACAATATTCTCAATTTTTTGGGGGGGACAGATAGTGGCTAGTGCAAGTTCATACATATATGAACAAAGCCCTTGCGGACTTTTAAAGAGCAAAACAAAGGTACTATTTTCCTGTTGGTCAAAACTAAAGTCTAATGTACCGAACATGTCAAAGAAGCTGCCTGGGAGGACAAATAATTACCCCTCAAGTCACAAGATTCAGACTACAGTGTAATGCATCTCTGAGTTTAAAGAAATACATACTGTTCTTTCCTCATTTTTCAATTTTAATCACATTCTTTTTACTGAAAGAGTCCAATTTGAAACCCTGATGGAGACTGATGCCAACGTTGGTTCATTCGTGAATGCGGAAGAAACTCACTGTTGGGGCCTGGGCTTTCTTTTATTTTATAAAATCACCAAACATCACAGAATATAGAATACTATTGCCAATAACTTACAATACTATACAAAGTATACCCCAAAAGTGGAATATCTGGATCCACTTGTTTTTTTGTTTGTTTTCTGTTTAGTTTGGTGAATTTAGAAATATGTTGAGTTTATAATAATAAACATGGGTTTCTCTCAAAGCCACAGATATCAGATACAAAATCATAATATAATGATGTTTCCGTGTGCTTCAGGGATTGGGATAGTAATGTCAACAATATAGTTTGATTTCTAGGCAAAACTCAGTTTTATGTGGGTGGGGCTAAAGCCTACGAGACCTACAGCGCCAGGCGCGCTCGTCCTTAATGTGTTAAATTTTATTCATACATGCACAAGAGCATCATTACTGTGACAATAATGTCTAATACGAGCCATAATTTTTCAGGGGACCAGTATGCACTGAAGATGAGACTGGTTGACCACATTTATGATGACCAGGTCATTGATAGCATGACCGTTAAAATTATCCTTCCAGAGGGAGCCAAGTGAGTTAGCAATTGGTGTTTGCATTTCTTTTTGAAATATAAAATGCTATTTCTTTTACTATTTTACTGTATGCTTCCTTTTAGAAACATCCAGATGGATACACCATACAAAATCGACCACATGCCAAATGAACTGCACTATACGTACCTTGATACTTTTGGCCGGCCTGTGCTGGTAGCCACCAAGAAGAACCTGGTGGAGCAGCACATTCAAGATGTTGTGGTAAGAGGGCTTTTTATCTTGCACCAAAAACTGTGTCATCGGGTACGCGCAGGCAATAATCTAATTGAAAACATACTTCTACCAGTATTTCAATTTTGTAAAACCATGGAAACGTGCACTAAAATCTGATTAAGGTCTTAATCCTACTTTGATTGTAATGGCCAGGTTATTCCTTTAATTTTCCCATTACTTGTGCATGAAAGTTCTCCAATTCCTTGTGCACATGCTCAGTTCTCTCATTCAGGATATTTTTGTGCTGCAAAGCACTGTGGAATTTGTAGTACGGAGACAAACTTTGACTCGGTTGTCAAAAAAGAGTATTGGTTTATTTCACCTCAACATTTCTGTTTGATTTTCTGTCCCTACAATGAAAATGTCACAGTTGTATCCATCCCTATAAAATGGATGCCACAGTTGTATCTACCCATATATATACAGTTAAAATCTATGCTCCTTGTAAGCTATGTAAGTGTACATCTTGTAAACGTACGAAACACAGCGATGGAGCGAACTATTGGACATCAACGTAAAAAACATGCCACTTTGTCAGATTTGTTAAATAACATGTCTGAAACTTCCTTTATTGAAATATGGCGTCCATTACTTCAAAATATTCTGTTTACTGTTGCCATTTTCTGGCTAAAATCACCATTTCAGCCTGAGTCAAGCTCCCTTTGTTGCGCGTGCAAGTATGTGAAATTTTGCTCGAATAAACTCTTCCTTTTTCATCTTTTTGGGAGTTTGAGTTGGCATTTGGACTGTATTTGAAACAGTCCTTTTCTTTCACTATTTTCATCCTGGAAAAAGAAAAACACAAGCATTTTTGTGAAATCCCTCTCTAACCCCCCCACCCCCAGCCTGCTTTCCTCTAGTCTTGCATAATAAGCTCTGTGGCGGGAACACCAAGGGTAAAAGTAAGATAAAAGAAGATACGCACAGTGGAAATAGATATATATGGTCTCTTTGAACTCAGTTGGGCATTGTTAACACAAACTTAATAGAGAAAATATTAGATTTCAGACACCTCAAATTACACACCCAATCTTCAATGTCAAAAGTTAAATGTGTAAACAACTCCTTTTTTGTAATAACATTGCTCTTGCTTGACCATTGCAATCAACTTAGAAATGTAATGTGTAAGGGGTCACTCATCTCCAGGTATATATACGAGTTGTTTGGATTTCTCCAGAAATCTAATATTCAGTTTCAGCTCGGATTTTTAATTGAATGTAAACATAGCCTCTGTGCTCAAGAAAAAGAGGACTCGACTTGTTATTAGATTAATGATGGCTTAAGAAATGCATGTTTTATAATTTTCAGGTTCACTACAACTTCAATAAGATCTTGATGCTACAGGAGCCACTCTTGGTTGTGGCAGCCTTCTACATCCTTTTCTTCACTGTCATCATCTATGTTCGCATGGACTTTGCCATAACAAAGGTTTGCAGACTCCAAGTTTACAAAAACTAGCCTTTTTTTTTGAAGGACAAAATTAGCTTGTTTTTCCTCTGCAAATGAGAAAAATGTGACTTAGTTTTTTTGTTCTACATAATTATGCATTTTGGGCCCAGTAAGACTTACTCTTGATTTACTTGCTCTGAAAAAAAATCAATTCTAATCATTTTACTTAATATCAACCTAACAGGAAATATTTCGTGGGAGCAACCCTTTGAAACAGGACTAGGCAATAATTTGAATTAATATGAAGAATTCTTCATCTTAAAAATAGAGAATTTGAAATATTAGGGGTTCATTGATTAAAACTGAGATAAAATTCACAATCGTTCAGACTGACTGGTAAAATTGAGATTCATTTTTATGTGGCTGTATAAATCCTACATAGATCTGTATACAATATTATATAATATTTTTTTGCTGTCATGAGAAAAAAATATATTTAAATTTGTTTAAATACTATCATATTTCACTTTTTTTCTTCATGGAATCTTTATATTGCAAAAAAATAAGTCTTACCCCAGTTGCAGTAAAATAGTATTTTTTTGTAGTGTTAAGATATTTTTACCCAAGAACCTGAGAAAATGCATGCTTAACCTTTTGGGTTAACTTGAGATGTTTTGATCATACAAAGTCTACGCGTTTGCCGTTTGTCTTCTCCAAACACTCAAAATGTTAAGAGAAATCATAGCTATGTGTACATGTATTCTTATTTATTTTTTTCCCCGGATAGTGTTTTCTTTCTATGCTTTTTTTCAGAAAGACACTATCTGTAAAACATACCCCCAAGGGTTAAATAAGCAGAATAATCTGATTTTGCAGACGCAGTATTTCATTAATCCATATAAATATTTTTGTACTTTCGAACTTCTGGAAATTATTAGCTAATATACCATCTGTTAAGACTATTTAGCTTATTTCAACAATGTATTTCTTATTCTGAGATCAAATATCATAACACGAACAAACAAATCTACTTAAAACATTTTCTGTCATTTGCGTTGGACTATTTTTCTTACTGCGGTTTTGAAACATTAACTTAAAGCGATACCCAAATTCTAAAACATACAAAATGTGAGAAAATAGTACAGTTTTTTTTTGTATATCTATATTAATCTATATGTCATTGGTATATTCTAATTATTTTCTGTGATAATGCATTTTGAAGACGGTCCATTTTGTCTTTGACCTCCGGAGCTCTGACACCATGTAAAGAACACCAGCATCCTAAGAAGCCAGTCACGATAATGGTTTACATGTTAATTAGTCGAAAATATTTGTAATGTTTATAGCAAAGTTTTGGTAGTTTATGTGGAGAATGGCTAGGCGTTGTGTCGCAGGTGGGTGCAGCAATGGTACAACAAATGGCGAGTAGCCAAAATGGGGTGAACTGGCTAAGATAACACAGAGCTAAATAGGGCTATCCCAGTCGGGAGATGGCAGGCTAGCCTGCTGCTATAAATGGCCAACCTGGAACAATCCGTGGAAATATGGGAGGCTAGATATCCGAAAACATTCAGTAAGCAGCCAGGATAACCAGGAGCCAACAACAAAAACGATTACGTCAACAAACACGAACCCAGCCGTAAATACACCAAATGGGGCGGCTAGCAGGATACTACAAAGGGCTAATCGGGACTGATCAGCGGAAAAAACAAATGGCTGGCTGACCAAAAACATAAGGTAAGAGGGCCAGGATAACTGGGGGCTAACAACAAAAAAGTGATTATACTAACAAACATGAACCAAGCCAGGGAAAAAACAATTAGCAAGGCAGGCTAGCCAGCTAGCCGACTGCTAATGGGGCTAACCTGGTATTCTGCAATAGTGCACGCTAACGGGGGAGCTATCCGAGCAATATTAATTGCAAGAGACGCAGCAGAAAATACCAAAAGAAATGTCACAATCACATACCTAAAAGGAGGCAAAGTCAAAAAAGGAACGCACGCTGTACATGACGGCAGCTAAACTTACCGCATGCAGCTTTTGATGATCAAAACACGCAACTCGGACAAAAGAGTCAGCAGCCCCCAAGCGACACAGTGAGCAAAGTTCCATTTACTCCAAAGCAGAAGTGAGCACTATGCATTCGCTGATTACTACAATCGCCGTCTGTTTTTCAACGGGAACCGCCATTATTTTCTTTCCTTGTTGTCTTCTGGTGACGTCACAGCTGTATTAGTTTATATTATACAGCTACTATGAAAATTAATTTCTCGAGCTCCATGGCATGTTAAATATTCTGCAACATTTCTTCATGATTGTGGGGAGGAACTGTACACATTCTTCTCTAATTAAAAAAAAAAGGCTCCTTCGTAATACATCTTAAAAACAAAAAAGTAAAATATGAAAATAAAGATTTTTTTTTTGTTTCACTTGATAGTTAAACACACATCCCCTCGTTATGATTTCATACAAATATGGTTAATATGGATTGTTGTTTTGCTATTGAAAACTTGTGTTTAATTTCCCCTTCAGGACCCAGCGGCGGAAGTGCGCATGAAGGTGGCTTCCATCACAGAGCAAGTGCTAACCCTGGTCAACAAGCGCCTGGGCCTGTACAGACACTTGGACGAGGTGGTCAACCGCTACAAGCAATCCAGAGACACGGGCGCCCTCAACAGCGGACGCAAAACCCTGGAGGCCGACCACCGGGCGCTCACCAACGAAATCAGCTCCTTGCAGGCCCGCCTCAAGTCCGAAGGATCCGATTTGGCTGACAAGGTGTGTGTGTGAACAGTTCCAGTTTCTTTCTCCACCGTTATGTTATGTAGCTATGGGACTTTTCTTGCCTTCATCAATGTGGCTGTCTTTCGGCTGCTTTTTAGATTTTTTTTGTTGCTTTTTATTCATGTAAAAATAGTCATAGAATGATTTAAAAAGAGGGGAAAGCAAAAAAATAAAAAAGAATCCAAAGGGAAAAGATAAAAGAACAAAAGAGAAACAGAAAAAGGGAAGCGCAAGAAAATACAGAAAAAAAGAAGCAAAAAGAATCAACAAATAAAATAAAAAACTTGACAACAAAAGAAAAAGGCAAAAAAATAAGTAAAGCTAGAAAAAAAAGAAACAAAACAAGAAATTGCATTTAAATAATGTGCAGATATATCATGCCGACATTGTACTTCTACTAAAAAGTGTGATTGATTACAGTTCTTTACAGTACTACCAACTAAATAAATCCACAAAATGTAAAAAATGAAATCAGAACTCTCATGCAATAGTTGTTGTAAAAACAACTGTCGTATGTGCGCTATGCGACCTCTTCATTATTACATTGGCCAATTCATTAAAACTTGAAAAACTAACCAGTGTTGCTGGAAACTCTGCAAAATGGACATGGATTTGATCTCAGGTTTTGGACATGTAATGATTTGGTTGCAACGCGCAGCATTGATGTCGCTCACTGTTGTTTCAAGTGATGCCCACAGACTTTGTGTGATTAGACCCGTGGAAGGCTTAGAACAGGGGCGTCAAACAGGCGTGAGACGACGCTCAGAGAAGCACAAGAGAAAAATGAGCTGCTTGTGGAAATGTATCCACTTGATGTTGCCACAGCCTGGTGCCTCTCACAAACGCTGTATTTCTCTCTCTGTCTCTTTGTGTCTCTGTGTCTCTGTCTCTCTCTCTCACACTCTCTAGCCCTCTCTCTGTTACTCTTTTTCTCTTTGGTTCTCTTTCTCTTTTGCTTTTCCCTTCTCTCTTTCTCCCCTTCTCCCTTTTTCTCCTTCTCTTTTCTCTCTTTCTGGCAAGTATAGCTTGCATCCCTCTGCAAGTTGTTTCTTTGGGTAGGGGTTTGCTCCCCCACATGAAACAGATAGTACTGGTTTCCATGAGTAGCAGTAGCTAGGGAAGCCTCATTATTGGACTCCGATGCAGCCCCTTCATCATCTTGACCCTGAAGTTGTTTAGTGACCTTGACAGATGAGCCGGCGGGCAGGCACTCCAGCTCCTAGTGTTCACAGGGTTCCCGCGGATCCTTAAAGTCTTAAAAGGCATTGAATAAAATATTCTATGAAAAAAAATGCATTAGAATGTCTTAAATCCAATTTTTGAAAGTCTTATAAAGAAAAAAAATTGTAATGGTTTCATAATCTGAATCTTAACCCCCTAAATGGTAATTGCACTCAATGTTCCCTGTAATTTTCCACGGGTTTGAGCGTTCACACAAAGTCTGTGAGCAACGCTTGAAACAACAGTGAGCAACAGCATCCCCAAGTGTGGCAACTAATCCATTATCAAACATATCCAAAACTTGACATCAAGTTACATTTTGCTGAGTTTCCGCCAATACATTTTTTTTCTCTTTTGAATAAATTGACTCATGTACTATTGCAAAGGTTGTACGGCCTACAAACGTTGTTTGTTCTTACAATTCTTTCACAAGATATCCATTTCTTTTTTTCCCCTGATATATTTTGTTGCAAAATACTAACATTTTTTGGGGCTTATTTAGTCGGTTGCACGATACACAACTGTATTTAATCACATTTTTTAGTGGAAGTACAATGTTGGCGACAAGATTGACTTGGTATAATTGGAAATTATTTGAATACAACACAAACTTTTTCTTCTTTTTCCCTGCTTTTTTTTCTATTTTTTTTTATTCCTTTAAAAAAAAAATCTTATTGTGTTCATTTTTCCCAGTTGTTACTTTTTTGTTTTTGTTCTCTATTTACTTTTTTTCCTTTGTTTTCTTTTCTTTTCTTCTGGATTTTTTCTGAAATTTTCCTTCCTTTTTCTCTTCCTTTTGTTTCTTTTTTTTTCCTCAGCTTTTCACTACTTTTTCATTTTGGTATTCTTTTTTTCTTTTTTGTTCTATTCCCCCCCTTCCTTTAAGTCATTTTTTGCACAATTCTACATAATATTTGGTCGTGTAGGGATTAAAGAAGCAAAAACAACCTGAAGAGCCGTTAGTGAGCCGAGCCGAAGAAGCCGTTTCTCGTAAAACTCTACTGACTTTACTCAACTTCGTTCTACTTCTTTTGACTTCAAAATACTGCATTTAGAACACAACGTCAGGGGAACCTTTGTAGTTTTACCTTCATGCACTGTAACTTTGACTTAATTCGCTTCTTAATTAGCAATTTCGTGCTCTGATTTTTGTGAGCTGTCTAGATTTTCTTGTGCGCGGAAAAGCTCTGGGTAGTGCGCAATTGCGCACACACGCAGCTTAGAGGGAACATTGGTTATAATCAAATCATAAAGTCCCCAAAGATTAATGACTGTGGTCTGCTTATCAGGTGGCAGAGGTGCAGAAACTTGACGGCCAGGTGAAAGATCTGGTGTTCCGGGCCAGCCAAGATGCCGAGCGACTGGTTGCCGGGAAGGTGAAAAAGGAGGCCTACATAGAAAATGACAAGACTCTCTCCGCCAAAAGGCAGGAGCTCATCGGCCGGATCGACAGTTTGCTGGACGCTCTGTAAAAGAAAAAGAAAAAAATCCGACCTCGATTAATGTGACAAAATCGCATTTCACATCACGTCAAGCCAATCGCGGGCTATCCAAACACTCGTGCCTTGTGATAAACCGGATCACAGGTTGTTGAGACACCCCTCCCCCCCTTTTTTTTGTCAGACTTTACTCATCCTCTGTTCATAATCTCAACTATTGGCATTGTTTTACGAGTTGAGGATTCGTGTTTTTTTTTTTGCTAAATGAGTACGTTTCTATTGGTTCACTCATGTCTTTGCTCACATCAATTCTATTTTCTACGTTTTCTCAAACGGTCAGGCGGCAGTCGTTACTGATCTTAGCCCGTTTTCTCCAGTTTGCACTTACTGATGTTTTTTTGTCTCTACGTTCCCGTCATGTAAACGCTCTGATTGTATATGTTTATCACTTTTTTGTAATTGTCACATTTTCTACATGTATTGGGTCTGTAAAAAGTGGTATGACTGAGATTAGGGAATACATGAGACTAAGTTGTGTGAGAAAAGACATGGAGATGGAAAAAATGTAAAGCTGTCAACTTTGAAATAAAAATTCGGGTGAAAAACATCAGGTTCCTGATTCATTTATCTGTTTCTAATTTTAAATTTTAAATTTTATTTCAGCAGTGTTTATTTCATGACCAGAAAATTGGTTCATCATATCAGTCCATGTAAGAACCGGTTTGGACAAAGACTCAATGTTGAGTAAATTCCTTCAGCTTTCCCAGTTATGTTATTTTAGATTCTGGTCCTTGTGATTGCCCTCCTGGTATAAAAGAAATTGTCTGCCACTTCGACTGTGCACCTCTGGCTTACAGCAGTGTTCTGTGCCTGGAATATTCTGTAATAAAAGCCTTCAATGGAAGGGCTCCGTTTCAGTGCTTGTTCTTTTTTTAACTGTCCCTCAATCCAGATGTTAAACTACAAAGTACACGTTTGAATATTTTGGAATGCATAGCAACTTATAAAAGTAAATGGCATACAAAAATGTGTTGTTTTTTCTCGGCAGTAACGTCTGCAAAAATTAGTGAGATATGAGAAATTATCACGAAATTAATAAAACTTTTGTGCTGTGATGCATATTAAGTTCCATGCAGCGCTTCAGATGAAGATAAAAAGTAAAAAATTCTGTTGTGAAATAGGTCTTAACTCTGTTATGAGAATTGTTAAATAAATCAATTAAAATAATCTAATTCTATGATTTACATTAATATTTGTTTTAGTAATTAATTTTAACAAATTTAGAGAAATCAAGTTACTTTGTTGTCCGAAAAGTTCTGTACAAATTCATTTTGATTTAGAATTATAATTAAAATGGTCTTTATTGTCGTTGATAACATAGTGAACATTGTTTACAAGATTAGAAGTTGCAATGTCATTATTAGCAACATGGTTCCCAAATAAGCAGGGAAATTAAATATGAATGTGTGATTTTCTATACCTGCCCTGCAATTGGCTGGCAACCAGTTCAGTGTGTCCCCTGCCCACTGCCCGATGATTGCTGGGATGGGCTCCAGCACCCCCGCGACCCTACTGAGGATAAGCGGTGCAGCTAATGAGAGGAAAGATTTTCTATTCCAATTAGTTGGGGCAGGGGTCTCAAACTCGTAACTTGGGGCCAATTGCGGCCTTTGGGATGATCGTTGCACTACTTAGTACAGTGACATCTAGTGGTTGAATAATACGCACTCTCTTTAATCTAAATGCAGGCCTCTGGGATTACAGTATGCATTTGTTTATTCCTGATTGATTTTTTTCATATTCATTTCAATAGTTTTTTTATATCTTAGTTTTTGTTGCAATTAAAATAAATGCGAAGAGTAGAATGTTTTTATCAATGTTTTATCAGTGCTTTTCTCGTGGAAAAACTGGTTCGTCCCAACATCAACAAGACCCTAGCTCCAGAAGCCCCTAGGTAAATTTAGTTTGAGACCCCGGGTTAAGGGATCCGTGGAACCCGTTATACACAGGCAAGATATTTTTTAATCATATTATATATCCCGATGAAAAAAAAACGAGTAAGATAAAAATATTTGAAAAGAGCAAAGTATTTTTTCAGTAAAATGAGATTAATAGATTTATTTTTGCCCTCTATAAATTATAAGTAGTGTTGAGTCACGAACCTCGACTTACTTATTGGCCTCGTGGAGGCGCACTTGTGTCAGAAAAGCCTAATCTGCAACCTTTGGGTCCCCTTGCAAGGCAGGGTGTTGTCCTTCCGTTTCTCATGTTTACAAATCCAAGCATTGTTTTTTTTGGAAGAAAATAACACTTTTTAAAAAGTCGAATGTGTCCAAAAATTCTTTACAACTACAGAGGGGATTTCCAGCGAATTGTTGTCATGATGTCGCAACAGCATAGCACCTATTAAGCCCTCCAAGGTCAAATTGAGGTCAGAGCGTTCCCTCTGAGGTCATCATGGGTCCAGGCAGGTCCCTTTCCTGCTGAATAATAACAGGCCCCCTTCCCCTCACAATACTAATGTTAACATTGTATACGCGTACAATAATCATTCTGAAAGTACACGGCAGGGGAAAGCAAAGACAATGTCCGTTCGCGCCGATGCTTGGTGCCGCCGAAAGGCCACACAATGGCCATTTTGTTTGCAGTTTTTTCAGTTTTAGTGGGAGATGGCGAAAACTCATTCTCACAGCAGGCCGTCCACTTGGACGCATGAACGCCGGCGACCGAGGACATCCGACAGAACGCTGAGCTCATGTCTGCGTGCTTACTACATTGATGCTATCAGGCTGCAGGACTTAACTGCAACTTATGAGGGCCAGCCGTGATTAAAAAATAGGGAAATCATTACGATTCCTATGAGAAATGACCCATGTCATGAAAATACAAATGAACCAGGTTTATCAGCATCTTTTTGCTGTTATTATAGAAACAAAGACATCCATCAAGGACCGTAAAATGTTTAAAACTGAGTGCCAAATTGGACTCCGGTTACTATTAGTAAATCACATCCAGCAACATGTAATCAAGTTGGCAGGTTCAAGCCAACAATAAAAAAAAGTGCTTTTATCGTTGAAAAATGGATTCGGCCCAACCTCAACCAGACCCTAACTATAGCAGCCCCTAAGTAAATTGAGTTTGAAATCCGAGGGTTAAAAGATCATGAAAACAAATGATGAATTTTAAGTCACTTCTAATTGCACTGAACAATAATGGCTGGAATAATTACACCAAGGCTGTTTTCAGCAACCACCAGGCTTCGGACCGGTACCAACCCGGGGGGCATTTGGTACCGAGCCGCACAGAATGGAATAAAAGTATCCTTATCTTAGATAAAAAGTTGCCTTTGCTTCACTTTGCCTTTGGCAAAGTTTTACTCGATCCACGTATGGATACTGAGTCAAATTCAGTTTTTGCTGTGTAGATACCAAGAGAGCACCCCTCAATTTTGTAGCAATGACAAGAAAGACTATTCTATTCTATTTTATCTTTCCTAAAGTATTACTCGATCCAAGTATGCATACATGTGAAATTCAGTTTTTCCTATGTAGATACCAAAAGAACAGCCCTTAATTTAGCAGCAATGACAAGAAAGACTATTCTATTCTATTCTATTCTATTCTATTCTATTCTATTCTATTTTATTCTATCTTTCTTAGAGTAATACTCGATCCAAGTATACATGCGTTTAAAATTCAGTTTTTCCTATGTTGATACCAAGAGACCAGCCCTAAACTTTGTAGCAATGACAAGAAAGAGTATTCTATTCTGTTCTATTTCACATCTCAACTGCGATTCCGATGCTCTCATAGTTTTCACCCTTACTAAGAAGACGCTCTCTTCTCAGCTTCGCCTGTTTCGGCGGTTTCGGGCCTCCCAAACCGGTTTTTCACTCGCAGCCTGGTCCTCTGGTCCAGGATATGATTACTGCTATCAGAAGAACTGTGGTCGATCTGTTGGTGTCAGTGGAGCAAAATACGGTTTAAACCGGAATTGGTGTGTATCCTGATGTGGCGTACGCGGGTTTGAGGTGTATGAGGGAGTTGCCGCAAGGTGTGGGACCATTTGGCTCATGCGGTTTTTCTCGAAGCTACCCACATGCACCGAGCTGATTATTATCTTCCTTTCCAAGAGGGGAATAATGATGCAGAGTGCATTTTTCTTTATATACCTGAAATAGTGACTATTGTTGCTGTTATGTGAAAAAAAAACTCCATTATTATTCTACTTTTCTAAATTATCCCTTAAATCAGGTGTCAAACAGGCAACAGTCAAGCAAATGGAAGGGGCCAAATAAAGATTAAATTGCAAGCCGAAGGCCGGACTCATCAGATGTTAAAAAACTTTTAAATGAAAATCTAACAAATTTATGTCAATTTTCAAGCATGAACGACAATTTCCCTTGATACGAAAATCTCCATCAATAATACATTTAAAAAACTCGGGTTATTCGGGCACCATCAGTAGCCTATTTGTTATTCTTTAGCAAAAGTGGGATAAAATCACTTCTAAAAAATATAAGCAATTTTCCGTTATCCCTTTTAAAAAGTCTTTGGGGGTGGTAATTAAAGGTATAATATATCCATAGAAGAAGTTAGAATAATTTGATTTGATATTGAATTCAACTTATTTTTTTAAGTTTTATTCGTACAGTTTATTCTAATATTCATATTTAATATTTATTTCTATATTTCCATTTTTAATTTTATAACTTAATTTCAAATACCGGTAGTTATTTAAAGACATTTGTTTTGAAAATCTGGGGGAGAAAAGCAAATTTCAAGATTATTTTTGACATAACGAAGAAGGAAACGCTCCTACAAACTTGTGAAAGCAGTGAAGACTTCATATATCTTGGCTTGTTCAATCTTGAGAATGAACACTTAGCTGAGACACTCCATATGCATTTTGTCTCTGGGCTTCAAACAAAAGAAACATCTCCTTCACCATTTCAGGGTAAATGTTAAATGGTGTGCATTTACAGTCTATATTGATTTTCAAGTCACTGAAGCGCTTTACAGCGTGCTTCGCTACAAGACATTTTCTTGATTTCCTCCAGGCATGGGGTATTACAAAAATAATTTTACAAATAGAAAGACCAACATTCTGCAAACTTTTAACATAAATTTGGTACTCGTGTTTACCACATTGATTTCCTGGAGGTTTATTCTTGCTATATAAGCCACACCTCTTGCCCATCTGCTACTGGTTACACAAACCCAAATATGTGCATATAAACTGATCCCCCGATTTCAGTATTTTATTCTATAGTTGTAAATTCGGCTTCGATGCGAGTATGTATGGTAGGAAGAATATTTCCATGAGGAGAAATTCAGTGTCCTTGTGTTTTACGCCACTCACACAACTGTATTTATTGTACTTTGTAGGTAAATATAAACATGCCCATCCATCACAAAATGTTGTTAGTGGAGTCCAGGGTGGAATTTGTCATTGTGAGTACAAGGGGAGTTCTAAGCAGTGGTGGGTAGAGCAGTCCCAAAATCTACTTAAGTAAAAGTAATACAAGTAAAAAGGAGTCATCCAAATAATTGCTTGAGTAAAGGAAAAAGGTACTTGGAGAAAAAAACTACTCAAATACTGAGGAACTGTAGTCTTATTTATTAAATTTTTTTAAAACAACTTTTCAATCAGATTATTAAATCATCAAAATCTATCCAATTAATAAAACATTACATTCAAGTCAATAATTGATCAAAATAATCAAATTAAATTAAAGTACATTAATAAACAATACAATTACAATAGTATGAATAAAATAAATAAATTCAGCACAAGTAGCACATTTAAAGCCCAAGTACTTTTTACAAGCTAGCCCGCGGGTCGGCCCCCCTAAAATGTTGAAAGAGCCATATTGGACCAAAAGAAAACAAAAAATAAATTTGCCAGGAGCCACGAAAAATTATACGTTTTCTAAGCCTTACAATGAACGCAACACATGCTGTATGTATCCATATTAGTCTATTGTCAAAATGACTGCGATGGATGCAGCACATCCTGAAGAGAATGACTTGACTACTCTTGTATGATACCGCCTCAAGTTTATTAACAAATTACAGAATGTTTAATTGTTTTGATAAAATTTCAAGAAATGCAATTTTTGATGTCATTTTATTTTGAGTATTGGAAAGAACAACAAAAGTGCAAAATGTGCCCCTTATTTGGCTAACAAAATGAGTGCAATAAAACTAAGTGTGCATTTATACAAATAAACTAGATAGAGAGATAGATAGATATATAGATACTTTATTCATCCCCGAAGGGAAATTCACATTTCCAGCAGCATCCCTTCGCTGAGAACAATACAATAATAAAGCAAAAAGAATACAATATACAAATACCCAGTGTGACGTGCAAATGCCCACTGTAGCGTGTTATATAGAATAACTAAATAGTGCTACACAGAATACATATTGCAATAAGATTCGGTAATATGCAATGTAGGTGGTGTAGTTTACTGTGGGCTCTTACTCTGCCGGGTAGAGTTAAAGAGCCTCATGGCATGAGGAAGAAAAGATCTCTTCAGTCTGTCCGTAGTACAAGACCGTGACAGCAGTCTGTCGCTGAAACTGCTCTTCTGTCTGGAGATAATGCCGTGTAGTGGATGCAATGGATTGTCCATGATTGACCGCAGCTTTTCCAGTGCCCGTCTCTCAGCTACTGTTGTTGGGCTTTCCAGCTCTTTGCCCACAACAGAGCAGCAACCTTTTGAAAAGGTAGAGTAAATATAATAACAGTAATACAGTTGCAGCACGGCGGCGCGTCAGCAGCACAGTTCTAAGGTCATGAGATCGAACCGTCCTATGTGGAGTTTGCATGTTCTCCCCATGCTTGCGTGGGTTTCCTCCGGGCAGTCCGGTTTCCTCCCATTTTCCAAAAACATGCATGTCAGGTTAATTTGCTGGTTCAAATTGTCCCTAGGTCTGAATGAACAAGTGAGTTGTCTATCCCTGTGTGCCCTGCAACTGGCTGGCAACCAGTTCAGGGTGTCCCCTGCCCACTGTCCGAAGATAGCTGGGATGGGCTCCGGCACCCCCGCAACCCTACTGAGGATAAGCGGTGCAGATAATGGATGGATGGATTAATACAGTTCAAGTTTGTTGTCTGTTCAGTTCTTTTTCTCTTTTTACCTTTGGGCTCCATGGCCGATCACACACCCGCTGGTTTGCTTTAAAACAGCCTCCTGCTTGGTATGTGACGCTGCCCCTTTAAAAGTGGCGGGACGTGGGGCGCACAGTGGTTCTCACCAGAGAGAAAAGAGCAAGCCAAGGACTTGGAGAAATGCGTGTACTTACGTGGAGGAGATTTAAGTTACTTAGTAACGGCTAGCATAATGTACTAAGAGTACTGTTCTTCTTCACAGATCTACTCAAGTAAAAGTAAAAAGTAAAGTGATTTAAGAATGATGAGCGGCACAGAAGCTGGGTGGTTAGCATGTCTGAGGCACGGCTAAAAGGTCATGGGTTGAAATCCAGCTACCGGTCTTCCTGTGCGGAATATGCATGTTCTTCCAGGGCGGAGTATGCATGTTCTCCTCGTGCTTGCTTGGGTTTTTTACGGGCAAATTCCACCTTCCAAAGACATGCATGTCAGGTCCAAATTGTCCTTAAGTGTGAATGAGCGAGGGATTTGTCTGTCTCTGTGGCTGGAAACCAGTTCAAAGTGTCCCCTGCCCACTGCCCAAAGACACCTGGCAACCCTACTGAGGGTAAGCGGTGTAGATAATGGATTTAAAAGTACTCCAAGAAGTGAAAAAATTCCCCTAACTGTAACTCGTTACTACCAACCTTAGGATTAAGCAGTCAGAGAACAGTGAAATTGATGGTCTGCTTTAAATAAGTAGCTGAATAACTCCATAATGCACCATGTAGTAACAGTTTAGAGTTACAAATAATTGTTATAAAATTAATTACAGAGAGAATTATTTGTGTTCCAAGAACGTGTTCCTCGGTAATGTAGTGGTCTCAACACTGGTAACCTGGAAAACTTTGGCGCCAGTGACATGGTGATGATTGATTATACAATGTGGGAGTCAGGGCTCACCTGAAACTCTTTCCTTCTTAATCTTGCAAAGACAAACAGCCTCGTACACACAAAGAAAGCGAACGGCAGAAGTCAGCAGTCAGGGAACAATATCCTTCTCAGAAGACCCTTGGCAGCACACTCTCATAAATCACACAGACAGAGCCACCACCCTCACTGTCACAGCGTTATTATGCGCAAACGTGCTAGCCATGACACCAGTTCATTCCATCTTTCATGCCTCCAAGTGTCATCGAAAAGGGAAAAACATGAACTAAAACCAGATGAAGCATAAAAAGAAATCGGGTAATACGCTATATTAAAAATAGAGTATTGAAAAGTTTGCTACAATGGGAAATTTAAGAGATATTGCTGAATACTAAAAGCTTTTGAATAAATGGCAGAGTGTTGGATTGGGTTGTCTACAATTTTGACTACAAGCTATAAATACATCTACTGTAAATTCCGCACTATAAGCCGCTACTTTTTTTCCAAACTTTCAACCCTGCGGCTTATTCAGTGATGCGGCCAATTTATGTAATTTTTCTAACGGCCGCCAGCGGCGCTCGAGTACAGAAGGTAAGATTTAGACTGCAACTTCTTAGTTTGTGCACCAATTAAATTAGCGTAGACATATCGTCATCATGCTAATTGCAAAAGAAAGGCACATGATGCAACTTTCAAGCTAAACACAATCGAGCAGTCCGATATAGAAGGAAACAGAACTCCTGCACGTAAACTTTACTTTGCGAGTGTTGCTAGCGTGTCTTTGATTAAGGGAGCGTGGGACGACGTCTATATGACCAAGTCTCTTTCCTATACTGAAGGAAGACGACTTTGATGACGTCAGTTATAGGGAGCAAGATGAGGACGGTTTACCGTGGTTCCTACATCTACCGTAGGTTTATTTTAACAGACTCGTCAACTGTGTTGCGAGCGTGTTCCTAGTAGCGTTTTGCTACCCTTCACAGGCACGGTTTGGGATGAAAATTATAATATCATTATTAAAGCTTTGAAAACTCTCTCGGTGTACCGTCTTTCTTTGTAAATATGTGTAACCATGTATAATATGTATTTGCAACTGTATATATTTGTAATGTATTTATTTTAGAAACTTATTCTAAAATGTTTTGCACGAGCAAATGAGAAAGAAGGGGTGGGGCAAACGCGGGCTGACGGGAAGTGGAGTAAAGGTGAGACGTGTTTGTGGATGCGGCCAACAATAGTGGATATATATTTTTTCCACCCTTACCTTTGGGAATATACACTTTTTTCCTTGGATTACTTTTAACGGGCACCCGGACTCTGAAGGTCTGCATCAAATCTTAAGTACCGGTATCATTTTCCATTCATTTTGCCGGCTGTGTTTTTTGGACTGTGTTGGGTATGGGTTAAATTTGTGTTTATATTGCATTTTTTCATGCGGCTAATATACATGTGCGGCTTGTGTATGTACAAAATCGGTTTTCCTCCCAAAATGTGGTGGGTGCTGCTTATAATCAGGTGCGCTCTACAGTATAGTCCGGAATTTACGGTATATATTTTTGCCGCAAATTATGAAGATAAAATTTAAGTTAAATCCAATGTATAACTTTGCTCAGGGGATGCTTTTTTTAATAAAACTTTCTTACTTTGAAAAGTTCAACCACGTGCAATGTAATCCCTTGTGTATCACGGCAAAGGGGGTATCGTACCGCCCGCAATATACAAAAAACTGCAAAGTACATCTTCAATTGTTAACATATGCTCTGAGGCCCCCCGCTTGCAGCAATATTTTGCTGGGGAAAATGTATCGCGGCAAGACGGGTGCTGTTCATTTCAGAATAGGTAAAAAGAGCCGCCACGCATGACCCAAATTTGCTGTCTCGGCCCCCGCTCTCAGCAATAGTCGACTGGAGATCATCGATCACGGCCAAAACAGCAGTTCGTTTTAGGCGGAAACAACAGCAAAAAATAGATACAGTTGATATTGCAGCAATATGCAATCGGGATAATGGATGGCATCTGCACGAGTCCAGTTCACTTTTTGGTGGACAGAACGGCAAAACAGAACTGCCAAGACTGACAAATATGTGCTTGACGCTACATGCAATCGGGAACAAGGGGTCCTAGAATAATTTTCAACCCGTGATTCTCTGAGACCGCAGTGTACACACAAAGTATTACAGTAATCATTAACTCTCCTTTTAAGCGATTTTGACCTCTAATTGGCCACAATAGAGCTCAGAATGTATTTATTAATTGTATTTTATACATGTATGTATTTATTCATTTGAAATAAAATACTGATTGAAATCATAATCATCCAAAAATTTGCGACTTTATTTTTTGGGGTGTATCGCCCAACCTTAAAGTTGGGCTGTGTCATTTGAGGTGTCCTTAAAAAGTTGAAAGTAAAATATTTATTTTACTAGGTATGTGTTATTAATGTCCATCTGAGTTCAAAGAGCTTTTATAAAAAAATGTTACCGTGCCTATCTGCTTTTATCTTACTTT
Organism: Urocampus carinirostris; assembly: GCF_059441175.1. NCBI lineage: Eukaryota > Metazoa > Chordata > Actinopteri > Syngnathiformes > Syngnathidae > Urocampus > Urocampus carinirostris. The sequence goes on along the minus strand of NC_142354.1, from coordinate 31,705,715 downwards.
TAGCAATATAAATGTAAATGTTCTGCATTTATATAGCGCTTTTCAAGTCAATGAAGACCTCCCAAAGCGCTTTACAATGTGCTTCACACTTACCCATTCACACACACACTCACTCACCAATAGGGAGTCAGCCATGCAAGGGAACTACCTGCTCATTGTGGCATTAGGGATTCAGTGTCTTCCCCAAGGACACTTCGACATATAACGCGGATGAGCCGGGTATCGAACCTACGACCACTTGATCCCAAGACGAGTGCCTTACCTCCTGAGTTACTGAAGAGAAAAAACATAATAGAGGGGTTAAAAATGTCATCAAAATTCAAATTTACCACAACATTTTTGACCAAAATGAATAACTTGTATTACTTCCTAAACCATTGAGTCCACAAATGATAAAAACTTGTATACAGTACTGTCAATTTTGGCAACATGATAATCTAAGCTTGAGACAACAAGAACATAATTTGGACGGTGTTCCTCGAGATTATTTTTCTTAAAAAAGTTTGCCATGGGGCAACCGCGAGGGAGTCTGGATGTACAATACATTTGAAAGTTAGATGGAGGGTAAAGGGGGTGCAAAGTGATTTCTTGCTCATCCGCACAATTAATTGTTGTCAGGAGGACCAGAACAGAGCAGGAGACCCCAGAGCGTTCGTTACAAGTCTTTTATTTGGGGAAGCGTACAGGGTTAGCGGGAGACGCGATGACCGTCGAACGTCAGCAGCAACGCCGTGAAGACAACTTCGGAACACGTAGCCAATCGTAGCGTGGGACGGAAGCAGGTCGAGTTTACCGGGACTGGAGAGAAGATCGTAGCGTGGAACGGAAGCAGGTCGAGTTTACCGGGATTGGAGAGAAGATCGTAGCGTGGGACGGAAGCAGGTCGGATCGGAGGCAGGCAGGCAGGCAGAATCAGGTAAACAAGAAGGCACAGGTAATCGGGCGAGTCATACGGGGTATAGAAGTAATCCTCCGACGAAGAGGTCTCCGCGTAGCGTGCTTAAAAAGGGAACATAAACCAATCAGGAAGCGCATTCCAGCACGCCAGATGATTACCCCAGGTGGCTCCACTTGGGTAATCATGACAATTGTGGGTGTAGAATTAAAAAAGCAAAAGTAAAAAAGAAGGCCTGTTTCAAATACGGTCCATATGGCAACCACCCCGAAAAAGATGAAAAATTGAAGAGTTAATTTTAGCACGTCCAAAGAAATGCACGCGCTACAAAAGAAGCTTGAAAGGGAGATAGACTGATGACTTAAGCCAGAAGATGGCATCAGCGAGTAGAATATTTTAAAATTCCGGACAGCACCTTTAACCTGAACCCTCCTGAAAATACACTGGAGCTCAAAATGAACAACTTATAAAAATATTTTTAATGATTTTAAAATAATACCATCTTGCCTTGGTTAAATTAAATTTTATTGTGCACATATCATATTACTACAAAACTCTTATTACAGAAAAAAACAGAAAGTTACAACAGTCAGCAATTAATAAGAAGAGTACTGACCTCTGCTGTGAATTACATCTGTGTCCACAGGACAGCAATAATCTCTCTCACAGTGATTTTGGTCCATTCTTCTTCCAACCTCCTCCACAGTTAGTGATTGTTGTATGTTTTTTGACTATAACTTTTTACCGAGGATTTTTCAGAGGTTCTTTATTGGGTTGAGATCAGAACTCTGGCCAGGCCATGTCATTGATGATTTCACTGTTTTCATTATAGAAATTCTTTACCTGTTTTGCTTTGGGACATGGAGAATTGTCCTGCATGTAGACTGCAGGCTGATTGGGCGATGAACGCAAGTAAGTAACAATGTGCTGTTGAAAAAGTTTCTGATACACATTTGCATTCACTCGGCCATTTACATGTATAAGAAGCCCAACTCCTGCTGCAGGATACATGCCCCAAACCATGACACTTCCTCCTCCACCTTTTACTGAATTTTCTTTACACCTTTTGGGTTTTGTCTCTTACTCATTGACATCCTCTGCAGTGACCTGTTCTCTCTTGCATTTGTCTTCGGTGGACGACCAGCCTTCTTGGGCGACTTGAATGAGTTTGTAATTTTGTAAAGATTCTATATTCTTGAAATCACAGATTTGGCTGATAGGGTCATCCTCCTTTTTTTGATACGGACAACCTGCTGCCCACCATCAGTTAGAATGCCAGTCAAATAGAGTTTGACAGATAATCAAGGAACTGAGCACCATGTGCTAGATTAGCACCGTTAAGTGTGATCCACCTGAAAGTGTTCTAAAATTTTGATCAGTGCATTTTTGGCAAAATAAAGGCTCTTTTTTGAAATTCCTTTCCCATTTTGTAAAAAAAAGTGTGTAGTTGTATGGATAGACACAACAAAATGTCCTTAAACTGTTGATCAGTGAAGATGGCATTTTTTTAGGATTATTCAATTGTTGGTTAATTGCTTTCTAATTTTGATCTTCATTTTATATCCTCCTATGAACATACCTGGCCTCACTTTAAACAACATAACACCGACAATGGCGCCTCTGTGTGCCGTCATTCCTGAGTGACAGGATTTTGGTGAAAAACAGATGAAAAGCCCCGCCCCTTACGTACCTGTCGCAGGTGACAGGTGCGAGCGGCCAGCGCTCGAACACGTGGTTGCGAAGTAGCAGAGAGGAGAGGACAATGAGGGTGTTTGTAACCCTTGCTACAGCTGCAGATATGCTACTTTCATGCGCTTATGTGCCGAGTAAGGGGTGGACAGATCTAGCAAAATATCAATATTATCGACACTGATCAGTGCTTTTATCTTGGGATCAATACTGTCTTCCCATTTTAACTACCACTATAAGATTGGTGTGCCGTAAGATTATAACTTCTAAATTCGATCCAATTGTGATACACTTTATTTACACTTTATTTTCAGATAATTGTGTAAAGGAAGGTCTAAAGTGGCGGCAGTGGCTCAGGAGGTAGAGTGCTCGTATTAGGATCAAGAGATCGCAGTTCGAATCCCGGCTCCTCCGTGTTACATGTCGAAGTGTCCTTGGGTAAGACACTGAACCCCTAACACCCCCAATAAGCAGGTTAGCGCCTTACATGGGTGCACGGCCGCTATTGGGAAATGTGAAGCACACTGTAAAGCGCTTTGGCAAGTGTTGACTTGAAAAGCGCTATATTAATGCAGATAATTTCATTTCATTTCATTTCATAAAGTTGTCTTTTTGACATTGTTATACAGTATATTCATTATTTTTCTGCTTTTTTTCTGGTTTGACTCTCTTGACTTTTGTCCTGAATTAGTTGTTCAGTAGAAATTACATTTTTAGGGAAATTGTGTATTATTTACTGCCACTTAGCGGTAGAAAAAACTTAATTCCGGGAAAAAAACAATATGGATTTGAATAATAAGTGAAAGTACAGCTTGGTGGCCTTGGGGGTATGGCGCCAACTGGGAGGTTGAGGTTCAAGCCTCGGCCGAGTCATACCTAAGACTTAAACATTGGTACCCGTTGCCTCCCTGCTTGGCGTTCAGCATTAGGGGTTGGAATTGTGGGGTTTGGTCACCTAATGTCTCCCAACACCTCCGTTGGGTTGAGCGAGGGGGCTGGGAATCCCCTCCTTTAAATCAATCTCCCAAAAAGAGTCAGAAAGGACTCTAGTCACCTCCCACTAGGGGGATATGGCTGTGGTATATATATATACACACACACACATATATATATATATATATATATATATATATATATATATATATATATATATATATATATATATATATATATATATATATATATATAATACATAAACTAGGATACAAATACATTACATGAGGCTCACATAGAAGGAGATGACATGCTTGGCTGCCTCTTTGTTGCCAAAGGTACCCCAAAAAATAAAAACCTTGCAGAAAAAATAAAGGGTGCGGTTTGGTCACCTCAGTTTTTTTTTTTTGTGTTTGCTAGCACTCGTTTTCAGTAGCAGTACATCAGGGGTCTCCAATATATTGCACTGAAGGTGATGCGGGAAACCTGGGAGTAGCACTAGTTCGCTTTACAGTATTAGGGGGAGACAATACTTACCCATAAAAACAGCCGGGAGAAAGATGGGCACTGCCAGGCTGTACTTGCCCAAGACACTCCACAGAAAGTGGTGCCCCTACAACTCTGGCGGTTACGGGATCCGTGAACTATATTTTTAAGACATTAAGCTATTTACTAAAAAAAAAAATCGATTGCCTTAAGGGCTTCTTCACTCCCTGCCTAGCCTCGTATGCAACTATAATTACAACAAATCTTGCAATTGGGCAACACAAAAGTGTCGATATTGGCCGATGCTACCCTGTCTTTATTCAGCATCATATCGATACCAAAAAATTCCAGTATCGCTAGTGCGGAGAGAGGCGGAAAAGGCGGCTACAACCGGAAGGTTTTCCTCGATGTCAGCCTTCTTCTCGCTGTGGATTTGTATCGATGAGACAGTAATCCGCTTCCCTTGTCGTTTTTGTTTGCGAGCGTCCGCAAGTCCCACTAAGACTCGCTGATCTCTGCCACATGGCGCTCTATCAAAGGCGCCGGTCATGCCTCTCAGGGCAAGTTTGGCCCTGGAAACAGGCGAGCTCAAGAGGGTCCCTCGGTGCAGAGGATAAGCGCCAGATGAAGCCCGACTTTGGATGTTGTATCATCTCGGATCGCGTGTCAGTCGCATACGGCCTGTCAGGCTGCTCTCTGAGCGGAAAAAACACTCTTGGGTTGAAAATAACCCAAAATGGGGTGAAATATGGAGCAAACCATTACTTGGATTGATTTTACCGGTAATCTGACTTTCTGTTTGTATCAAACGATCCGATTTTGGACGTTTTTCTGAGAAAATGATCCACATTTTGGGTTGTTTTTTATAACATGAGATAACATTTTTTGGTTCATTGTACACGAAATGATGTCATTTGGAGGGTGTGATTAACAATCACAATTTATGTTTAGTTCTTATGTATAAAATAATCCCCAAAATGACCCATCACATTTTTGAGTTTTTTTTTCAAAGAAGCAACCCTAATTGGGGGGAGATCTTTTTTTTTTTAATTACCCTTTTTATTTACTTGATTAAAAAAATAAGATTTTGGGGGCGGTTCAGTCAAATCAACCTGATTAATTCATGCTTAACTTGAATTGGGTTATTTCAGATATTTTTAAAAGGAATGAAAATTTACTGTAGTCAAAGTAAAAAGAATGGTGATTTAGAAGCAATCCCAGAGGAGAAGGAACATGTTTTAATGAATTGGTCAAGTCTTTGTTATTGTTCTGTACTGTATGAGCCCAATTCTTTTGAAAGTTAACAACCCAATTTTGGGGTAGGTATTTTAAACAAATTCAAACTTTTTTTAAAAACTGTTAAAAAACAACGACAAACTGGGTTGAGATTAATTTACAACTACTCAGAAGGTTGGGTCAGATTAACCCAAGTAATGAATTGGTCCACAATGAACCCAAATTTTGGTAATTTTTAACTCTTTTAAAAAGATCGAAAAGTTCAAGCAAATTACCCTTTTTTATTTATTTTACGAAAATATCATCCAACTTTGGGGCAGGTCTTTTTCATGGCAACCTAGGTTGGGTCAAATTATCGTGATGAAAACATGGACACTCCACACAAAGCGTCTGGTAGCTGGAATTAAACCCAAAACCTCTGACTTTACCTATCAACCTCTCCGGTTTGCTCCCACATTCCCAAAATCATACATTTCAGGTTAATTGGCCGGTCAAAATTGTCCCTAGGTGTGGATAAGCGAGTGAGTTGCCCTGCGACTGGCTGGCAACCAGTTCAGGGTGTCCCCTGCCCACTGTCCGAAGATAGCTGAAATGGGCTCCAGCACCTCCGCAACCCTACTTGAGAATAAGCGGTGCAGATAATGATTGGATGGAATACATTTAGGTTTTTCAGTGCAACCCAAAACAAATCAACCCAAGTTAACAGATTGGTTCATTGAAAAAAAGGGATATTATTTACTCTTTTAAGACGAAACGGACCAGTTTGTGCGACTGTGTTCTACAATATGACCCAATTTGGGGGAGGCATTTCAAACGAATTGACCCTTTCATTTAATATATGAAAAAAAAGAACAACAACTTTAGGTTGAGATTCATTTAGATCAAACCAGGAGGTTGGGTCAAATTAACACAGGTTTTAGATTTTTCACTGTGCTTACCAATTTGGGTTATTTTGGACAGGAGCAACCTTTTTTAAAAAATAAAATGATCCAGTATGACCTGAATTTTTATTCTTTTTTTAACAAAACAACTTTATTCAGGAAGAGTTTTTAAACAAATCGACTTTTGTTTTATTTACTGATGAAAAAAATCCTCAAAACTTATGACAACCTAGAAGGATTAAAAAACTCTCCCAACGGATAACTCAAAACTGAACCCAAGCTGAGTTATTTTTCACCCAAGTGTTTTTTAAATGAAAGCCTCACATACACACACTGACACGTTTCCTACTTTCTCTATCAGACGTGAGTATAGTGACAGGGGCACTTCCCATTAGCTGTGAGAGTGGCCCTCTCCTTCCCGGGGCAGCCAATTTCCCCTACTCCAACAGCTGATAGGAAACTTTGATTGTCCACCGAGCTCACCCCGAGACAAAGACGTTTTTTCCTCTGGCAATCTCGCCATTGCATCTCCGCTTAGATCGCCTCCTCCAATAAATCCCTTCTTCTTGATTTTTCTGGCGGGGAGAAGCGGTCGCTCGCCTGCCAATGGATTGTCCATCAAACTGACAGGAACTACTTTGATGGGCCGGAAGTCGAGTTTCGTGCGGCTACATATGCATCCCGTGACTCAACCTTCCTCGGAGTATATCAAAGGTTGCACAAAAACCTAGCGGTTGAGCTATGATGTGGTCACAACATGCCAGTCAGGGCCTGCAAGACCTTCAATGCTGGCGTAAAAAAATATCTTTCAATTTGGCGATTCAATGCCTGCTAGCAGGCCTTGGCAAACATGACCAGTTTCGCAAACTATGATTGGCCAGTGGGCTGTAAGAGAAGAATCCCAACAAAAATGTAAATCCCTGTGTCCACTGCTTCTATCAAATTGACATTTTTATCCCTGAATCGAATAAAAACTGAGGCAAGTTATAGAACTGGAAAGGCTCAACGTTCAGCATTAGCTTCGATGGTGATAGATTGATGGAACTGAAACCCACGATAGAGTAGTGGAAATATTCATGAGAAAAGAAAGCAGGTGCATTTGTGCACAATTTTTTTTTGGTGTGAGAAAAATGTGGTTAAATTCCTAAATAATATTGTGATGTTATAAGGTTATGATTGAGGTGATTTTTTCATTTGTTGCAGCTGTAGCTTCAGTAAATGTTTTCTGGCCATAGAAAAGCTATTGAGGGATGGATTGATTTAGTCTACTGAAGGCCTAGGTATGAAATTAACTGCTTCTAAACTTCACTGTACCCCTTTGAAAGTCCTGTTTCAGAATTTTAAAGAGCAAAACAAACACGTAGAATATGGGACTGTCCGAAATGTGGGAAAAATGTTAGGAACTAATATGCGGAACTAATTTGCCCGTCTTGCTAGAAGACCAGGGGACATTAAGGGTATCACACATTCACAAAGCTAGTCTATTTTGAGGTGGCGACCAACTCGGGTGTGTAAATAAAGCATCATGAAACCATACACTCGTCTCGCGAGTTTTGGTCTTATAGACAATGTATAGAACATTCTTACACCAAACATTAGCTTAACATTAGCATAGCATCAATCTAAGTATAGTGGGTAATATCTGCAACAAAGGTCATCAATATGGATCCCACAGGCACCCAAAGAACAGCTGAGTAGCCTGCAAGCCAGTTCTGGAAATAGCTAACCACTGATGGATCGTTGTTATTTTCAAGGAAATTTGATTTTGCCATAAATAAATACATGACTAATTCTTCCAAAATTTTTTCTTTTATTTTTTTTTTAAAAGGCTTACAATCACTTACTCAGTTCCCTTATAAAAGGCAGATATTTCAGTGGTTGTCTGAGCCTATTTTAACCCTACTTATACTAAATACAACCTGTTATCAACATGATAATAACAAAATAAGTGATGTTTTAGGAATGTATACCAAACTGGTAGCTATTAGCGCTAATCAGAAACAAAAAAAACTATAGCTGATTATTTGAAAGCTAAAATGCCAATTTCTTTTGAAAAATGCTATTTTTTAATACAGTAAATAGTTTACCAGCTCAGTAGCCTAGATGGTAAGGCGCCCGCTTTGAGACTGGGAGGTCGGTGGTTCGCGCCCCGGCCGAGTCATTCCTAAGACTTTAAAAGTGGTCGGCGGCGCCCTCTGTTGGCTGCGGCTGCATCGGCTCGCTACAACGGGTCAGGTGCAATCGACATTTCGTTCTGTGTACATTGTTACACAGAATGACAATACAAGGAAATTATTATAATATTATTATTATTATTATTAGTCAAACCCTTCTCCATTACATACAGTCTTAGGTAAAAATAAGAGAGAATGCAATTTTCACATACCCCTTTATAACGATCAATTACAAAAGAAAAACTCTTCAGATAGTTTCTTTTTGTTTTCCTTTTTATCACCATTTTTTTTGTTTTTTTTGTTTCAAGCTCTGTTAAATGTATCTTAAACTCTTCTTTTCATCTCTCTTCCCCCTTTAAAAAGTGAATTGGACTACCACTACCTGTTCTTAAATGAAATCAAGGTTTGAAATAAAATTAAGAAACAGGTAACAGGATAAGCACTTTCAGAATAGCGTTAAATGGGACAAAAAAAAAATAGAGGGATAAACATCTAATTTAAAAGTCTATCCATTATCTGCACCACTTATCCTCAGTAGGGTCGCGAGGGGGCTGGAGCCCATCACAGCTATCTTCTGACATTGGGTAGGGGACACCCTGAGCTGGTTGCCAGCCAGTCGCAGGGCAACTCACTCGCTTATCCACACCTAGGAACAATTTCGACCGGCCAATTAACCTGACTTGCATGTTTTTTGGAATGTGGGAGGAAACCGGAGTGCTCGGAGAAAACCCATGCAAGCACAGGGAGAACATGCAAACTCCACACAGGAAGGTTTGATCCCATGACCTCAGAACTGTGCTGCGGACGCGCTAACTGTCACGAAACGGGTCAGGAAGCAGGAAGTTGGAACTCATTTGCGTAACCGATCTGTCACTTTAATTGAGAAAGAAAAGTTTTCCAACACACAAACGGACCAAAAACAAAACAAAGCAGGCTCAAATGCAGGCAAAACTACTGACTAGGCATTTAACGGGATTAAACAGAACTTGCAGGAATCTCTCAGAATGTTACACCGAAGTGCAACTAAGTCCAACAAGCACAACAAGAATAAACAGGTATCATACAGGCATGAACAGGTTTTCAACAAGGGTAAACAATGATCTGGCAAAGGGAAGTTCCAAAAGGCGCATTTAAGTACCCATAGGAGTTATCAGGAAAATGCAAGTCAGCCGGTGTCAAGGGGCGGGGCCAGCTGGGCGCCATGACAATCGTGCGGGACTTGACCGCTAACCATCTTGTTTAAATGTCAACAAAGGATTTTAAAACAATAGTATTCTGTACAATAGTGTAAACACTGCGTTTGGATTTATTCTATTTCTACAAATTCAGTTAATAATCAATTTCCGCTTGTTTTTATCGAAGTCAGTGAACATTGTGGAATTTTCTGTCCACTTTTTCCTGAAGCAGTGCAGTGATTGGTCCTTCGTATTTCGTATTTTTTTCGTATTTGGTATTTATTATTATTCAGCCAGTATCAACCATCAACATGATATCTACCGGAAATCATTTTGTCACGCGAAGCTATTGACATGACTTGTCGCCTTCGATCGGTGCCGGGTTTTCAGACCCAACTGCTGTGTTGGGAGTCATTAGGTGACCAAACCCCCCAATTCCAACCCTTAATGCCGAGCGCCAAGCAGGGAGGCAATGGGTACCAATGTTGTAAGTCTTAGGTATGACTCGGCCGAGGCTTGAAACAGCGACCTCCCAGTCTCGGAGCGGGCGCCCTACCATCCAGGCTACCGAGCATGGCTTTTCAGAGGACTGAGCAACTGGAATGTAATCTACCTGAAAACAAGTGTCCAAATGGCTGCCCTTAAATCAATAGATAAAAAACAAATCGATTTTACAGCTTAATTCATATTCCAGGAACAACAAACTGCTTTTTTTAGATATGTAGGCTGACATAAAAAGTGACATTGTAGAGAAAATGTCTATTGGGGTATAATTCCGTTAGCAAATAGTGAATAGGTTGGAGAGCACGGTAAAAAAATATTGGCTTAGTGGTTGTTGGAAAGAAAAACTATTATTTGTATCATCGACTTCACAATGTTACGAGGATGAATCTGTTTTATAATATTGGACCTAACCGCAAAGCAAGTCAAAGGTTGTCAGGTTGAGCTATTGAGTGACCCTGAAAAAAAAGCATAAAGAGCCATCAGAGCGAGGCGTCTAAACATGCGGCGAGCGGCAACAGGAAACGACTTGCTCCCTCTCTAGTCGCCCGAATGGCTGACCCTCCATGAGAGCACACTTCCTGTCAGTGGGCCTTTCACTTCCTGTGCAGCCACCGGGAATCCCAGCTGGAACATTCCAGCTGTGTAATAGTCTCACTTTTAGGAGCTCGCTTCATTGTTATGAAGCTTTAGTGCATGGAGGCTCTCGAGTGCCAAAATGAAATACAGTGGAACCTTGGTTTTTGAATGCCTCTCAGTTCGAACAAATCGGAGTCCGACCAAAAATTTCGAGAAATTCTTGCTTCGCTGTTCGGTCAAAAAATCGGAGTTCGAACGCCGGTAATGCATGAGTGTGTATGCTTGGGTGCGATGCTGAGCGGCGTACGGGTGGAGATCGCTCTTTTCGTGACCAACTGTTATCTCGTGCGGACGTGCTTTGTTTTGCTTTCGCTTTTAATATAGGCGTACGAAATGTTTTAGCCCATAATTATGCCTCCGAAGAAAGTCATTGCAAGCAGCAAAGTTGCTACAGGTGAAAAAAGAAAAGTAGTGCGTACAACTATTGCATTAAAGAAAGAAATAATAGCAAAATATGAAGGTGTGCGAGTGTCTGATCTTGCTAGGGAATACCCCACTGTCCACCTGCGCCTTCTGCTGACCACCACAAAGGTAAGAAATCCTATTCATAATTCTTTTCTTTATCCTTTTTTTAATTTTTACACGTTCATGTTAGCGTAATATTTCGTACGGAAGATTACAATAATGTGAACGTACGATTAGCCTGGGTTAGCATTATGTTTACGTTGAACATTCAGGTAAACATTCAGGGTGTTGGAACAGAGCCCAACATTGAGGGTGTTGGAACGGAGCCCCCTTTCCAATGAACCGCTCACCATTTGTTGTGGAGACCTGGGTGCTAAATAACCTGTAAACGACCCGATTTTTTCATTTTTACACGTTCATGTTAGCGTAATCTTTCATACGAAAGATTACGATAACGCAGAAGTACGATTAGCCTGGGTAAGCTTTATGTTTACGTTAAATATTCAAGGTAAACATTCAGGGTGTTGGAACGGATTAAAACGATTTACATTATTTTTAATGGGAAAAATTATTTCGGTGATAGAACAAATCGGTTTTCGAACAGGGTTCTGGAACGGATTATGGTCGAGAACCGAGGTTCCATTGTACTTAAAATGACTTGTGATTCTTTATTTTTGCAATTATGTACTGTGGCTACTGTGGCATTTTTTTATTTTCTTTTTTATGACTTCTCTTTGTAATCCATTAATAACACGTGTCATCAGTCAAATATTTCATAAGAATATTATTTTCAAAAATATTTATTACCTATTATCATTTGTTTTATTCGACAGAAAAATAGTTGGTAAATTATCTGTTTTTGTTATTTTTTTAAATATCAAAATTTCCTTTTCAAAAATTGCCTTTCCATTTCAGAATGCGATTTAACAGAATAGTCAGTCAAATCACAGGAGGTGGGGCAACAAGACAGACATGACCAATGTCTAGGAAAAGTAATGAAACTTAAGGATCAATAGCCGGCCCAATCCACCAACTTTGATTGACAGCAGGAATCATTATTACGTAAAACAACATTCTGAAATAAAAAGACTATTTTGGGAAAAGGACATCATGAAAAAAGAATTACGCAAACAAAGATGTTTTTTTTAAATAAGTAGAAATAATATTTATTAATATTTATTCGTATAAACTTTTTTATATATAATACCTTATTTTGCTTTATTCATTGTTTAAGATTGCGCAGCAAAAAATAATAAAATAACTCAAGTAAGGTAACATTTTTGCACATAATTTTGCCGATTTTAATTATGTTCTTATTCTAAAAAAATAATAAGCGATTAAAAAAAATTAGAACGGAATATAAAATGTTTTGTTTCACTCATATTTAATTTTTGCTCATTTTAGATATTATTTTTCTTGCTTTCTAGAAAAACATGATAAAAACATATCATGATTTGAAAAACAGGTTTTAAATATAGTAAAATTCCAGATTATAAGCAAAAAATGAATAACCTATATTAACTCATTAGTCACAGTGACCACAAAAAATGAGAAAAACGAAATACTGTCAATTTAGGCAATGTGGTAATTTAAAGTCGTGTTAAGTCAAGTCATGTTTATTTGTATAGCCCTTAATCACAAAGAGTCTCAAAGGGCTGAACAAATCACAGATTATTGTAAACTACAGACTATTATTACACCATCCCTGATCTAAAACCTACACGAGGGCAAGGAAAAACTCAAAAACATCTGCATGAGGAAAATGAAGAAACCTTGAGAAGGGACTGCACATGAGGTAATCCCCCTTCCAGGATGACCAGGATGCAATGGATATTGTAATAACAATTAATACACAGATATCATCAACAGGAAATGTTGGTCATTCATAAGCAAGAGAATATAAGTGTGTTTTAAGCCTAGATTTAAACAGTTCCACTGAGGTTGCAGATCAAATCTCAAGGGGAAGAGCATTCAACAGCACCAGGACCCGAATGGAGAACGCTCTGGAACCTGCGGATCTCTCCTTGGCTCTTGGGATCACTAGTAGACCAGCATTTTAAGAGCGAAGGCTCCGGACCGGAACATAGGGGGAAATTAAATATGAAAGATATGAGGGAGCAAGTCCATGCATGATTTTGTATAATACCAACAGAACCTTACAATCACATCTTAAGCTAACAGGGAGCCAATGCAGGTTAGCTAAGATCGGGGTAATGTGATCAAATTTTGTCTTGGTTAAAAGCCTCGCTGCATCATTTTGTACCAGCTGAAGGCTCTTGATTTTGGACTTCGGGAGACCAGAGAGTAGTGCATTACAGTAATCGAGACGGGAGGTAACAAACGCATGAATTATATTCTCCGCATCCGACTGAAACAGCAAAGGGCAAATTTTAGCAATGTTGTACAGATGGAAAAACGCGGTTCTAGTAATATTCTTAACGTCTGTTTGAAAGGAAAGATTGGAACCAAATATGACACCTAAATTTTTTGACTGAGTCACTCTGGGTGATATTACATTTGCCAATGTTCAGAGCAGTTTTTAAAAACAAGTCACTGCATTTAGATGGACCAATAACTAACATTTCGGTCTTTTCAGAGTCAAGGCGCAAGAAGTTGAGTGACATCCATTTTTTTATCTCAGTGTGGCAGGCCTCCAAATTTCCACAGTTTAGTATGGCAGATTCCCCCATCGGAAGATATAGTTGCGTGTCTTCTGCCTAGCAATGGAAACTGATATTATACTTGCGAATAATATCACCTAATGGAAGCATGTAAATGCTGAAAAGAAAGGGGCCAAGTACTGAACCCTGTGGAACACCACAGCTAACAATAAATGGCTCAGATGTAATTTCACCACATTTAACACAGTGCGTCCTATCTGAGGGGTATGATTACACTTAAAAAAAACATAAAACCCCAAACTGGTGCCATTAGTTAATTTTTAACAGATGGTGTGACTCGAAGTTTTTAATAAAAAAGAAACGTGAAATAGTATATAAATAGAACAAGTAAAACTTGAGCTACGTATTTGAGTTGAGTGTCAAACTCTTCAAAATAAAAGCAAATATAGATGTAATTGCCATCAATGGTTTTACTTTTTTTCTCAGTTAATTGAACTCTGCAATTAACTGAATCACTTTGATCAACTAATCATTTAACCTATCCCATATTGGAAATATTACTAAAAAGTAAAATTGTGGGTATGAATTTCAAGGAGCAGTGTGTACATTTTGACCACTAGATGTTGCTGTATATAAACAAGTGTGCAAACAAGTGCTACAAAGCACAATGTAGAATACAAACTATGGAGACACAAAGTGACCAAACCGAACTATTTTTCTTTGCATTTTTTTGCCCAGCCTTTGTGAGGTTTTTGGGCACCCGTAGCATCAAAATGGCAGATAATGACGTCATCTCCAGCTAGGTGATCCCAATGTTATGAAAAAATAAATACAAATTTTTACACCTAAAAGTATTTAAAACAATTGCTTGTTTATGTGATAATTTAAGTACTTTGCCCACTATTTAAATTATATTTATATACCGAATGCATGAAGGCTTACTTTTCACTAGGGGGCACTCAGTAGCACACAATGTCCCTTAAATGTTTTAAACCCGGTTGCTTTTCTTAGATGCAGTTACCGCTTTACCGCAGCAGGGGGCGTTAAATAACAGTTTATATGAATTTTGGAGCGCTTGAACAGTGTCTCATTTTCCTTCTTTGTTAACTTTCCAGTCCACGGACACACTTAGTCTAATTTGATGAGCTGAAAACGCTGCATGTTTGTGAATGCAGGTTCGTTCTGAGGGCAAGCAGGGAGAAGAGGGCAGAATGGAGAGAAAAGAGAGAGAAAAAAGGCAGGTTTGGTGACTTTGCGTCTGACCTTTTGGGAAAAGCTAATCCTGCGCTATAATAGACTCCAGGGCCGATATGGAAAACTGCTGCACCGTTATCTCGGTTGTCTAGGAGACCATCAGAAAACCTCCGGAGCTGCTGGAGATGCCAAGGTATTAAAAGGTGTGTGTGTGTTTTCAAGAGGGGAAGGACATCTTTTTTCATAAGTGTCACACATAAATTGTGAGTTACATCTCATGCAATATTAGAAATGTAGTTCGCATTTTATAACATTCTACATGAAGTGCATAGGTCATATTTTTGATATAGACATTCACATTATCACAGAATAGAATAGAATAGAATAGAATAGAATAGAATACTGTAGTTTTTTGTTGTTGATACACAGGAAAATAACTATAGTGTAAATATAACACTTACCAGGGTAGAGTTAAAGTTTTCTCTATACTCGATACCTCAATGAACATGTGGTCTTAAATTAGAGTTAAATTAAGACTGGTAATTTTACTGTGTAACAATGTTGTGACAATGTTTACACAAAGTTTAGACATGGCACTCCAGGATAGACATGTAATAAAATGAAATACTAATAAAAAAAAAGATAAAATAATGCCCGGATAAACAGGCAACTATTTACAAGAGAGTTTCTTCTCCAGGGCCAACACCACCCTAAACAAGCGCACAAGACTGTGAAAATATATATCTTGTCAATCTTTTCATATTTTATTTCACGACTTATTTTGAGATTATCATGGAATATTTTGGAATTAACCAACTGCTAAATGTTGGGCCAGTTTCCAAGCACTACATTATAAATATGGTGCCTATTTATCCTCTTTTACGTGTTTTTTTCGTGTTCACACGTGTTATCTATTCCTGACGCTGACTCAAAGTAAATTTGCATTGAACAGGGTGTAATTTCGTATTTTAGCAGAATAAATGTAAATTCATTCAACACTTGTATTTAAAAAAACTCTGGAGTGATTAAAACATATACAATTATGTGAAAAATGATTTACACTGCAAGAATTATAGTCTTAACTTTGAACTCTTGGGGTTTTAATTTTAACAACACCAGAAGGGGGTTCTTTTTTCATATAGAGTGAAACTTCCTTTATGAACTGCAGTATAAAACTCGTATCAGAATAAAATCTGACTCTGAAAACTTCTGTTCAGAGTACATTATACATATATATATATATATATATATATATATATATATATATATATATATATATATATATATATATATATATATATATATATATATATATATATATATATATTTATATTAGGACAACAATGCAAATGTTTTTAGTTTTTCACCGGGCGGCAATCAACACTAAGCAAGAGCACAAAAATGTATATGTTGCTTTATTTTTCGATAAAACGAGTATCCACATTTTATTTTTTACTTATTTTGGAATTATGTTGCTGCTAATTATCTTTACATTTTATTGTTCTGATGCTCTTACAACTAAGGCCTGTCTTCAAGCACTATCTTGTAAATATGTTTATATGTTAATCCCAACATTATTTTTTCAAATCTTATTTTTCTCTTTTTCGTGAGTATCACATGTTTATCCTGGAGTATCTCGTTGTAAATGTCAAATTCGTTGTTGTCAATGACAATAAAGACAATTCTAATTCTAGTTTTTGTAGACTGGCCTCAGTTTCAATTGGCTCAGAAGTAGTGCCATGAAAAATGGTGCAATGACATTAGCAGTAAAAAATATCCAAAATAAGAGTAGAAAAATAAAATACACTCTCGTTGAACCCCTGACACCAATTAAAGGATTTGGCAGTGCAAAGCTTCAGTGATGACACATGGAATGAAAAATAGATCTGACCAAGGTAAATATTTTCCAAGCGAAAGTTCGTGCCGCGCCAATTAGAATATAGCTCATAAATCTAATTTCGAAAAGGATTGTTGTGCCTCCTCACTGGATGTATAAAGGTGGAGCGAGATTCAGAAGAAAAAAAATTGAGATAGAACTAATCAGAAAGATAAGCCATCATACCACCCTTGATGTATATTTAATATAACTCGTATTGATATGTTAAGTGCGTGTGTATACAGATGACCCGGCCAATAAACGCCGAATGCGGTTTATTGGCTGCGCGCTTCGCATCCGTGTAAATATTTCTCATTCTCTGCGCCTATCTACTCTCCATATCGACCTACACCATCTCCCCCCGGGTGCACAAATGATGCATTAGATGCATTGAATGTATTTGTTGTGCAAGTTTGAAAAGGCGGCGATAATCTGGGAGCGAGAGATAAGGAACACCAATTTATTCAGCGGCACTTTTGGAGCCCCGCTTCCAAGCCTCGCACGGTGCTGACACCCCCAGCAGTTTGCTGATAACGATTGGGCCATTTATTATCTTCACACGGGAACAAAGATTGCGTGCTGCCCGTGAAATATTACCCGTGGTAATAATCACAAGGAGGATGAGGAGGAGGAGGAGAAGAAGAAAGGCCCTGGCATCTGATGCCTTGTACATCTATATATATATATATATATATATATATATATATATATATATATATATATATATATATATATATATATATATATATATATATATATATATATATATATATATATATATATATATATATATATATATATATATATATATATATATATATATATATATATATATATATATATATATATATATATATATATATATATTATAGTATACATCTGACCGTTAGCCAACAAAACATGTAATTCAATCAAAATTCGAATTTTTATTTTCTGTCTGAGCCTTTAAGCTTTTTTGTTGCATGTTTTGTGAGCTTGCAAGCTCTAGGGAGCAAGAAAGTCTTTTTTTTCTCTTTTCTTTTTCTGCACCTGCCTTGCACCAGCGACGAGCGCCAGTCGCGTGCAGGAGATTTGAGGGGCTTTGCATGTTTTACGAAAGTTGCATGGGAGATGCTACGATGTAAAAAACAAAAACACATGCACACACAAGAGGGAGGGACGATTGTGCTTTTTTTGGGGCAAAAGACTGGAGAATATGTTGATAATTTTATTTCAATATTGCAAAAAAGTAAATATGATTGTTCCCATTTCAATTAGATGCAAAATAGTTTGCTAAGTCATAGTCAAACTTGGAATCAAGCAAGTAAGACATAAAAAACAATGCATGGTTTATGTAAAGAAAATGTATTATCATATTAATTTATCTGCTCTTATTTTGGAAAGTTATTGCTGCTAATGCCTTTGCACTATTTTTCATTGAACTTTTGTCCCGATGCACTTCCAACTCAGCCAAGTCTACAAGCAACTTGTAAATACTTGCCTGATATTATTGTTTTATTTTGTATTCATATTTAAAATATTTTATTACATGTTTATCACGGAGTATCACGTCAATAGCTTGTAAAAATCGTTACGTTTTGTATCAATGCCAATACAAGAGAGTTCTATATGGCCACTAAATATGTTTTAAGACACGTTGTACCATGCAGACAACTCTTTTTTAACTTGAACTTCCCAAACTTTATTGAATTAACAGAAATGTCTTACCGACAAAAGCAAATGAACGCAATTGTTCCGCCCGTCACTCAGTTACTGGCAAAGCTATGTAGGTGAACAACCACATTTTTAGATTATTTTTATTTTGAGTGTAAATGAAAAAGAAAAACCCTTCATCAGATTGTTGTTCTTTCAAACTTCCTGTAAAATAAATAAACAGATAAATAGATAAATAGATAAATAGATAAATAGATAAATAGATAAATAGATAAATAGATAAATAGATAAATAGATAAATAGATAAATAGATACATAGATACATAGATACATAGATGAATAGATGAATAGATGAATAGATGAATAGATAAATAGATAAATAGATAAATAGATAAATAAATAGATACATGGATACATGGATACATAGATACATAGATACAGAGATACATAGATACATAGATACATAGATACATAGATACATAAATACATATAGATACATAGAAAAAAAAACAACAAGTAGACAAATAAAAAAATAAAAATAAAATAAAAATCCTGGAATATTAGTCCAAGAAAATGCTTTGGCAATGCTCATTCAGTTTGAATGAAAAACCCACATAATTTAAATTAATTAAGCGAATCTTTTCACATTGAGTCATTCGCACAACCTTGCGAGATTTAATAAACCACGGCCCCAATAATACCTCAATTTGTAATCCAATGATTAATTTACCTATTTTTTATTCACCACGACTTCACTGCTGTATTTGGTCATTTTTGGGTTCTAGAAAACAAAGAAATCATTTGAATGTTTTGATTTTTTTTTACGTATCGTCTGACACTAACGGTGTGTGTATCCCTTTAAATTACACATTACATTTATTTTTCCCCTTGACTTTTGTAACGATTGCAGGTGCGTAAAGCTGTCAAAGATCCACTATTATCAAAAGAGGCGTGTTGTGGATTATATTTTCAAGTCGTCCTAATAACTGCAAGAGTACCGGCACCATCGTCAAAGATGCCATTTCATTAAAAAATGCTTGTTCAAATGGGCTTGCCCATCACTTGTTGTTTGTTTCTTCCTTTGAGAGGAATCCGATTACCGGAAGTCGGAATTTGGACTGGCATGCCTCTGAACGTATCTACATGAGGCACACAAGCTTCTGTCGCACTCCCTGAGCGCATGTTTCACACTTGCGCTCGCTTTGTTAACGCCTTAAGAGAGAACGGTTGATTTTCCTTTTTTTGTTCATTTGGGGAAATAAATGGTAAAACGTTTCCCGGGAATTGACGGGTTTGTTTCTTTTTCTTGAATCTTGACCGATAACGGAGAGTCGCTCCCGCAGGAACGGGTGAGTGCATCTGTTTTCAAGTGTTATCTTCATACACCTTTGCAGCGTTTATGAGCATAATATATGTTTTTGATTGAAAGTTGGCCTGATTTTAGTTTTAGGGTGTCTGACTGGTTATTTATTTTCTTTAATTTCATTTAAAGTGAATTCGGATCATTCAACACTGTTCAGGAGTGCAACTTCCCATTTGTGAACATCAAATGACACTTTGTGTTTCGCAGAAACATTATTATTACGCCATGCCCGGTTTTTATTCATTTATTTCTGATAGAGTACACAAACACACACACAGATGGAAAAGAAGCATCAAATTATAGACAAGGATGCATTGTAATGAACGATTTATTATTCCAACCTGCACTCTACGGATTAAGTTGTCGTCACCCTTGCTGGTAGCAAACATGTCAATAACTTTTTGGTGTATCACTAGGACAAGCGTATCGTTTTCAATTATCATAACAGCCTGGTGATTGAGTCTGTTTTGCACTTGATTCATTCATCCATCCATACATTATCTGCAGTGCTTATCCTCAGTAGGGTCACGGGGGTGCTGGAGCCCATCCCAGCCATCTTCGGGCAGTGGGCAGTGGACACCCTGAACTGGTTGCCAGCCAGTTGCAGGACACACAGAGACAGACAACTCACTCGCTCATTCACACTTGGGGACAATTTGGACAGGTCAATTAACCTGACATGCATGTTTTTGGAACGCGGGAGAAAACCGGAGTGCCCGGAGGAAACTCACGCAAGCACGGGGAGAACATGCAAACTCTACACAGGAAGGTTTGATCTCACGACCTCAGAACTGTGCCGCACACGCTCTAACCACTGACCCACCGTGCTGCCCCGTATTTGATTCAATGCAGTCAAAATGAGGACTAATATCTGTTGAGGAAAGTCCAACCAGTTGAGTGTGTCCCCTGCCCACAGCAAGAATATAGCTGGGATGGGCTCCAGCTCCCCCCATGACCCTACTGAGGATAAGCAGTGCAGAGAATGAATGAATGAATGGATGGATGGATGGATAACAAAGTCATGGGAACATATTCTCACTGTAATACACTGGAGCCTCCACAGACTCCGCCACTATGCTGCAAGTGGTACTAGTAAAGCGAAAGAGGAGGGGGCAATAGCAGTGCTAGGAATCAAATGGACTGAACTATTTCAAGGCAATGGAGTATTTACGGCGCTGCCTTGTTCGCATTTTTGTTAATGTCTCACTTTTTCATTATATATCTGGCGTTTTTCATCATATTTAAGCTTATGTTATCCTTTAGTACGAAAAAGAGAGTTTTAAAAATGTTATAACTTTTGTGGGTACTTGGGTTAAATTTGGGGATGCTTGAACACCGCCCAAAAAAGGGTGGTTATGCCCATGATTAGCAGCACTGCTTTACCTGTTTTTTTTTGTTTTTGTTTTGTTTTTCTCTCTCTTTCTCCTTTTCTTTCGCTCTCATTCTCTTAATACAATATAAAGGAAAGACGTTGCAACAAATTCATTGAATGCAAATAATATAAGTCCCAGAGCTTAAAAGGTGGTGCATCTTTTGTAAAATCAAATATAAAAAAATTTGGTTAATCTACGAAACAACTTAAATGCACACTGAAATATTTGACCACTATATGTTGGTGTATTGTGCAGTGCAACAGAAAACAAGTGCTACCAAGCACTAGGAAGAACACAAACTAGGGGGACTCGAAATTACCTTTTTTTTTTTCTCATTCACTCCAGTATTTTACATGGTTTTTGGTTTTGGGGGTAAGTCTTGGGAAATCATGTCAACTCCCTGCAGGTGAGCCTCATATTAAGTGAAATAAATACAAATTTCTTGACCTACAAGTGTTTAAAAATATTCATGTTTAGATGATAGTTCATGTCCATTATCTATCCATTATCTGCAACACTTATCCTCAGTAGGGTCGCGGGGGTGCTGGAGCCCATCCCAGCTATCCTCGGGCAGTGGGCAGGGGAAATCCAGAACTGGTTTCCCGCCAGTCGCAGGGCACACAGAGACTGACAACTCACTCGCTCATTCACACCCAGGGACATTTTGGACCGGCCAAGTACCCTGACATGCTTGTTTTTGGAATATGGGGGGAAACTGCAGTGCCCGGAGGAAACCCATGCAAGCACGGGGAGAACATGCAAACTCCACACAAGAAGGTTCGATCTCATGACCACAGAACTGTGCCACCCACGCGCTAACCACTGCTCCGCCATGCTGCCCTGATTAGTTGATGTATATATGCTTATTGTTTAAATCAATATTGGTGTTTTTTAAAGATGCGGTGCATCATTTGAGGTGTCCTTAAAAAGTTGGAAGTGGAATCATTTCTATATTGTGAATGTGCTAACAAAGCCCAACTGAGTTCAAATAGCCCTTACTTCTCATTTTCCACTGCACCTATCTGCTTTTACTATAGTTTCAACAAAGCTGTTCGGGGGAAATGCATTCTAGGTAGGGAAATGGGAATAGGGGGAAGGTGGTGGAGAGTGACTTCATCCTTGCCCCTGTTATTTATTTATTTATTTATTCATTTATTTATTTTCAAACACATTTTTTGTGTGGCATTAAAATAAACATACTTCAACATACTTGCACACAAAACATAAGAAAGCTTGACACCAGCCACAATACTACCTCTAATGAATAACAGAAAAACTATATTCAACATAAACGTCTCTTCAAATCGCATGTAATTATTAAATGGAGATTATAAGAGATCAGAAATGTATGCTGCTAGTGTTAGATTGACAGAAAGTGTTTGTGTCCACACTGAGTGTAAATTTATACACACAATACAAGCAGCAGAGAGCGGAGGTGCACAAACTACTAGATGGGGGGCATTTTTGGCCCAACAACTCTTTTGGCACCAGTGGATTAAAAAAAAACAGTTTTAAAAGTTATAGACATACAACTTGGCAAAGGCAGCAATCCGTGCGCCTACTTTGTTTTTCATGATAATTGCGAACTTCCACTCCATGTTTATCATTCATTTGCTTCTCCCTTTAGCACCACTGCAAGCCTTGGACCCAATTAAAAAATACAAACAAAAAAACAAACAAACAAACAACGTATTGTATCCCAGAATCGCGGTCTTTATGAAGCGCACAAGATTCTAACTGAATGGAGAGAAACATTGTGGGAGTTAATTTAATAGCTAATAGTTTATTGGCATTTTCATCATGCTGTGACTTTAACCAATAGCAGACCAGCGCTTTATATAATTTCGACTTATAGCAGACAAGCATCTTGGAGACGGAACTCATCATCTGCTCAACCATCACAGTTAGAATTTTTTGGGGGCGTGCTAAATTATTCGTCGATTTTAAAGAGGGTCAGAAAAACATCTCAATACAAACCTGTAAAGTGAAAACGTCGCAAGGCAGGGTCACTGTATCCCGAGGTCTACTGTACACTTGCGAGCTGATGGATGTCATCGCATCACGCGGGCCGATAAATGCTCTTGCGTGAGATGCTGGTGGCCCCGAAGGCCCCCCCAACCTCCCCGAGGCTGGGGGTCCCGGCACCATCTAATTAGGCGTGAGTAAATGGGACAATAATGCCTCAGCTGCTCTGTGTCATTCTCTCTCTCTCTTTCGCTGCCTCTGCTTATCTTCACAAGCCCCACATGGCTCTTCAACCCCCCTTTCCTAGCAAAACACACACAAAGAGCGCACACTTCTGAACACCTACACTCGGGATAATGATAGATGAGCGTGCCCGACGGGAGCAAACAGGTAGATGGAGCCAATCCCGTTTCTTAAGAACAGTAAGGATTCTTCATAAAGTCAACTATTTGGGACAGACTAATCCACGTTTTATACAATCAGAACTGTTGACATTTTCTCTCATTGTATCATATCACACAGCAATTATCGTGTATAAGGCAAAAACAGGTTTACTACCAGTAAATATTCAGAACTTATTCAAGAATTGGGGAGAGGCTATTAGTTTAGCAGGGATGGGGGGGGCATAACTTCAAAATCTTATAGGTAAGAAAAACATTGAAAAGTTTATGTATATCTATGACTAGTGTAAAACTATACATAGATCTCAATGAGGACCTAAATCAAATTCAAAATATCCACCAGTTAAAGATAAGGTACTAATATATGTTCCTTAGTGGGTACAAAGGATCATGACTGAATATTTACTTGAGAATTTAATTTTTGTATTAATATGGCACAGTAACATGAGTCAGATCTAGTTGTATGTTTTGTATGTAGGTACAAATGTATGTTTGTGTATGTATGTCTTTACAGGTGCATGTCCACTGTGAGAGAGATAAACTAAAACGAAAATTCCAGAATTCACAATGATTTTTTTTAACAATTTATTTGTGTAATATCTGGCTCTGTAAGAAGCATATCAAGGTTCTTGCATGGCCCAGCCAGTCTCCAGACCTGAACCCAATCGAAAATCTTTGGAGGGAGCTCAAACTCCGTGTTTCTCAGCGACAGCCCAGAAACCTGACTGATCTATAGAAGATCCGTGTGTAGGAGTGGGACAAGATCCCTCCTGCAGTGTGTGCAAACCTGGTGAAAAATTACAGTCACTGTTTGAGCTCTGTAATAGCAGACAAAGGCTACTGTACCAAATATTAAGATTCCTTTTCTCAGTTGTTCAAATACTTATTTGCAGCTGTATCACACAAATAAATTGTTAATAAAATCATGCATTGTGATTTCAGGATTTTTCTTTTTAGTTTATCTCTCACAGTGGAAATGGACCTACCTAAATTTCAGACCCCTTAATGATTTCTAAGTAGGAGAAATAGCAAACTAACAGGGTGTTCAAATTCTTATTTTCTTCACTGTATGAATATGTTCTGTATGTGTCTATGTGTAGGTATACATATAGGATTGTATGATTTGTAAATGCATGCATGTAGCCTGTGTATATGCATGTATGTGTGCGTATATGTATGTGTTTTACAGATATAGTTGTTTTTTATTCTGTTAAGGGATGAGAGCTAATAAGCTACGCTTCTGCTCACTTCTATCTGAATATGTATTTTGTTTTCTGGTGTGTGTATCTTCCTCATTTGTTTTTCTATTTCTGTGTGGAGAAAATGTTTCACAATAATCAGGAAGCTTTGCAGTACTTGTAATGTGTAATGAAAATAAATTGAAACAACAACCATAATAATAGCGGCTCAGATGCTGGATGATAATCTTGTTGTTCATTGGCGATACAGTCATGGCATCAGCGAGAGTGGAGCGATTCTTTAGAATCTCTGCAACCATGTCCTTGACAAACGTTGCCCACCCCCCTCGCCATCCCCTCGCAATTCTCCCGTACCTTTCCTTTGTTCCAGCAAAAATACAAACGGGATTAATGAAGGTAGAAATGACAAATCCCGCTGAGTAATCCTTTTGGCAAACACGGCATTCTTGCCCGGCGGATGCTCCTCCCCTCTCAATCCGAGGCCTAACTCAGAACCCCGTTTTATCCGGTAAAGGTGGGCAGATCAATCTATCCATCCATTATCTGCACCGCTTATCCTCAGTAGGGTCGCGGAGGTGCTGGAGCACATCCCAGCTATGTTCGGGCAGGGGACACCCTGAAGTGGTTGCCAGCCAGTCACAGGGCACATGGAGACAGACAACTTACTCGCTCACTCACACCAAGGGACATATTGGACCGGCCAATTAACCTGACATGCATGTTTTTAGAATGTGGGAGGAAACCAAAGTGCCCGGAGGAAACCCACACAAGCATGGGGAAAACATGCTAACTCCACACAGGAAGGTTCGATCTCATGACCACACGCGCTCAATCCAAATATTATCGATACTGAGATAGTTCTTGGATCATATTGATACTATTGTCTTGGGATTGATATTGTGTTCCCAATGCAACTATCACTCTGGTAATGTTGTTAGCGGGTCGTAAGGTAATGCATGCATTACACCTTTTCAAATTTGATACAATTGTGTTAACTCTTTATGTGCACTACTGACTTTATTTTTAAAATATTGCGCACTAGTATCCTAATTGTCTTATTTAAGAGAAAATATGTGATATTTAGTGCTTCCTAGGGGTACAAAAAATTAATTAAATAAATTGAATAAAATATATATATTTTTTATTTTAAATAAAAATCATTTTCAAAATATTGTGCAATGGAAGGTATTCTAGTTGTCATGTTGACATTGTCATATCTAGATTCTCAGTACCCTACTGCTTTATTTTGGTTTGACCCTCTCCATTTTTGTTTTGAAATGGTAGTAATGAAATTCTTTATATTTTATAGTGCCGAAAATATTTGTGCTGGTTTCATCAAAATTGTAAAAAAAATTCGAGTGGGGAGGGGTTTAGTTATTTGATTATGTATGTAGATTACAAGCCAAAAGGATCAAACCCCCCCAATAAAGGTGAAAAATACGTGTTTTTCAAAGCGCGTCTGAGAAATGCACATACTTGCACACACATCTTGAATGAGTTGAGAGAGACCGCAATGATGACACGAGCCAGGAAATGGTGGCAGCTAGTAAAAAAGTTCCCAAGTCCGTGCAGCTCTTTGAATGAACATAGACTTGAAACAAAATGAACTTTGTCAGACCGTTCAGAAAATCTTCACATGATTGTCAGTCTGGAATTGGGAAAGATCAAATACAATTTTGTCATGCACAAAATGGCAATGGGAGAGAAACTACATGCGAGTCAGGGATAACATTTAGGAATGGGGACTGCATTTTTCCCCTTTTTTAGGCACCTGTCAGTGTGTGGCGGCCTGCTGGAATGCCAGTAATTCAGGTGCTCGCTAATTTGTTGGTTTTAAGGGGTTGACAAGCTCTTAGGGCTGAGCTCATCAAGTCCCCGCCTCTGGCAAAAAGCCAGTGATTTAAAGAGTGTGTGCTGACTGACACACATGAGACAGAAGGGGGCTTTTACCTGCAGAATTTGTCAAGGTATCACAAGCACCCCAGGTATTCCCACCCCCCTTTTGTGATCATGTGACGTTAATAGCAGGCGTCAGCATGGCGGCGAGCCGTTCTCGGACCTTTGGCAACCTCCAAAATTATTCCATCAATCAAATGACCTGCCCTTCCCCCGAACCTAATGGTTTTAATACACCTTGCATGCTTCGACAAAAGGTAAAGAGCTCTTCATATACACTTTAAAAACACTTAACAATTACCCAACACAGTCAACCCAATATTTGGGTTTATTTGACTCATTGTCCTGTGTTGTTTTGCAGAAACGACCCCCACAAAAATTGGAGGTGAAAAAAGAAAAAGTGAAATAAGCACAAAAATTGGATCATGGGATACAAGATAATCTGGGTTAATTTCTTTACAACACAACATAACCGATTTTTCTTTTTTTCTTTTTTTTTTCACACAAAACGACCCAGAAAAATGGGTCGAATTGATCAAAAGCGTCAAATTGTTTGAAAGTATTGGGTTGGTCCCATTTTTGACCCAAACTTGAGTTTGCCTTTAATCGTTTGTAGAGTGTTTGAAAATGTAACCCAAAGGATGGTTTTATTACACCTTGAAAGGATCAACAAAAGGTAAATGGCTCTTCATAAACTCTGTAACGCCCTCTGTTGGATAAATTGGTGACTGCGGCGCCCGACCACTCCAAGAAGCCCAATCCAATCTTCTGTCATGTCAGCAACGCCGGTCCACTTTGCTTGTCGAACATAAATACAATTATTTTAACTAAATTGTAAAATCACCAGCGGCACGGCAGATGAGTGGTTAGCGTGTCACCGGCACAGTTTTGAGGGCATGGGTTAAAATCCAGCTACCAGCCATCCTGTGTGGAATTTGCATGTTCTCCCCCCACATTCTAACTACATGCATGTCGGGTTATTTGGCCGATCCAAATTGACCCTATAGTGTGAATGAGCAAGTGAGTTGTATGTTACTGTGTGCACCGAGATTGGCTGGCAACCAGTTCAGGGTCTCCCCTGCCCACTACCTGAAGAGAGCTAGTATGGGCTCCAGCGCCCCCCGTAGATAATGAATCAATGTAATATCACCATGTACCACTAGATGGCAGACATTTCTACACTCACATTGGGTTTTCCTCGTGATTTATTTACTCGATATTCTTTTTTTTAGTTTTGGAATGACAGGGCAAACGTGTAGCACTTCAATCGTCAAAATTTGAATAAACACCGTTCATTTTAGGGATGCCTTGATCAGTGGCGGAAAAAATAATTTGTTGTGACAATGTATGGTTAAAACACTTCATTGTTGAAAAGCAGCTTTTATTTGTGCAGCAAAAATTAAGTATGAGCCAACAATGAAGACTGGTCTTTGAGAAAGACTTGATCATGGTGGATATTCCCCAACACTGCAATGTTTTCTTGTTTTTTTATTTTTTTGGTTTGAAAAAACATAATAAAAAGTAAGTTTATTTAAAAAAAATATGCATATATAATATATATTTAAACATATAAGATGAAGTGCATACCTTGTAGCTCTAATGGATTAACTGAAGATTCACCACATTGATATAGTTTAGAAACGGTGTTTTTTGGTTTTATTTTTTGTTTTACACAACATTCCACGTGACATTTTGACAGGACTTGTTCATTCCCCAAAATAAAGACAGTCCTCTCTCCGAAGACATTTGATTCTTTTGTGAATGGGGACCCTTGTAGAGACACTTGATCAGCATATAGGTGAGGCCTTGAGACCATCCCTGGTGCCAGACACACAGAAAAGGGCCCCATTAGTATGCAAACTGTGTTTGATAGCACACACAAAAAGCCCCTCTGTTTTCAAAAGTGGAATGCTCTGCTACTAATTAAAGACAATTAGACGCTGCGAACAATGGGGCCAGAATGTGGGGTCATAAATTGACTCCTCCTCTTGTTGGTTTTGGAGGTGCTAAAATAAGGAAAAAAACGCCTCTTATTTGCATAACAGCGGTGTACCTAAAACAACACGCGCAATTATGGCTTGCTTTGTATTGGCGATTAGAGTCAAGTTGACGGTGCGTTCACGGCTGATTAAAAAAAGAAGAAAAAAACGGACTTAAAACGTCTAAGTAATCACATTAGCGGGGGGGAGCTGTGATTATTATAATTTGAAAAAAAAATAAAAATAAATAAATAAACGATTGTCATTGTGAAGCTTGCAGTGATGTAACGCCACTGATTGAGTCTTTCGCTTCTAGTGATGCGTCCATCGCGAAAGAGACGGCTATTCAAACCGGCTCTCCGCCAATCGAGAGCCAGTTCTCTTTGAAGCACTTTTTTTTCTTGTTTTTGGTCAATTTGCATTTTATTATCAAGGATTCCGTTTATTGACTTTAAACTTGTGTGAGAATGTGAAAAGTTCAAACTGTTGTGTATTTTGTCTTTTTGTATATATCTATAAATACTTAAATTTATATTTTTTCTTTTTTTAGGGAGAATGTGTTTCATGCACAGTTTATTTTTGTATATGCCAGATTTTTTTTTTGTTAAATTTAAAATTGACATTTTGTTGTGTGGTGTTTTTTTCCAGAGATTCCCACTTACTTGACTCTAAAGTTGCTCCAAATTAAAAAGTTGAAATAAGTAAAAACGGCACTATAGAGTGATTTTTGTTTTCTAATATACTTTAGGAGAATTATACACATTTTGAATAGTATTTTTTTTGCATAATGTTACATTATTGTTGGTTGAAAATCAGCAAAAAAGGGACCTTTTTTCCCGGCTTTGCTTTTGTTGCTTCCAATTTTTGTTTTTCCTTTTTTTTCCCCTCATTCTTTTGCCTTTTTCCTTTTCCCCTTCTTCCTCGTTTTTCTTGCTTTTTTCTTCTGTGGCTTTTTTTTCCTTTTCCATTTCTTGTATTCTCTGTTTTCCTTTTTTATTTTTATTTTAGCTATTAACTTTTTCTTACTCTTCCTTTTTCTATTTCCTCTTATTTATTTATTTTTGTCTATTTTTTTTTCACTAATATTTTACCTGCCTAACAATTTTCCCTTTTTCTTTTTTTATTATTATTATTTTTATTTTTCCCTTTCTCTTTCATATTTTTCTTATTTTGTTATTTTCAAAGCTCTTGACACATTTTTCCTCTTTCCTTTTGTTTCTTTTTGTTTAAATTTTCCTTTAGCTAGTTACTTCGCCTTTTTTGCTCGTTTTCCCTTTTGTCATTTTTTCCTGAGTGCCTTTCGTTTTCACTTTATTTTCCCTTTTTTCCCCGAGCATGTTGTTTTTCACAATAATTGGTAACATGTGGATCAAAGCAACAAGAACAATCCCAATAGCCGTTCGGGAGCCGAGCCGAAAGAGCCGTTTCTCGAAAATAGCCCGGATTTCCTAATCGCTTTAAGAGAGGAGAGGGGATGCTGCAAGCCAATGGCTGTAGCGAGGCTCGTAATTGGCTCGGTCGAGGTTAGCCCCGCCCACAGCTCGGCTTGATAGGGGAATTTACTGGCGCCAGTCGCATCAGTTTGCCCCACATCGCAATAAATGAACAGCTGATCGAAAACTGCAACAGGTAGCGAGGAAAAACGCTGCAACTTATTTTTTTCGGATCAAGGAACCACATCATTTATGTGCTTTGATTTTAAACAATGATTTCTCTTCTGTAGGTAAGAAAAAAACTGGAGGAGGGGGTTAAGAATCCCGCATTATTTGAGGATTTCATTGACTAAACACGGTCAAAACTGGACTTGGAACTCCTTTTTCCTTTTTTTAAATCAAGAGGATTAAAAGTTTGATGGAGGTCGCAGCGGCCGACCAGTCCCGGTGGATGGCGCACCACCACCACGCCGTGCTCAACGGCCAGCACCCGGACTCGCACCATCACACCCTCGGTCACAATTACATGGAGCCCATGGCTCCTCTGCTGCCCCAAGACGAAGTCGATATGTTTCTCAACCATTTGGACTCTCAGGGGAACCCTTATTACACCAATTCCCGGGCCAGGGTCACTTACAGCCAAGCGCACGGTAAGAATCGGCGATAAATGCTTGAGAAAAATGCATGTATTAGTAGTGGATTTTTAATTGTATCGTACAATTGAAGATTGCGTGCGTGGTGAATAGTGTCATTTTGTGTGAGTGTGCATGGAATTATGC
Source organism: Urocampus carinirostris (assembly GCF_059441175.1). NCBI lineage: Eukaryota > Metazoa > Chordata > Actinopteri > Syngnathiformes > Syngnathidae > Urocampus > Urocampus carinirostris. The sequence continues at coordinate 31,674,969 of NC_142354.1, read as the reverse complement.
CCCCTTTTGTGATATGTTCATGCATTTTCGGGAACATAGAGACCTGTCAACCTCGGCCAATTGCTCCACTTATTATTGATTGCAATTTTCCTTAGTAAGCTATAATAAAGCATAAAACACAACACTTTTTACTCACAGCAAGACCGTGTACAACAAAAAGGATGGTTTGTTTTATTTACCAAATAAACAACACAAACATTTTTTCAGCATCTTTGCACAATTGCACTTTACCATTGACTTATGCTGTTAATTTTTTTGGTACCATGTCCACACTTTTAATGTTTACATTGGGTTAATAATGGGTTTTGTGTATTATGGATTTTTCTTCTGTGGATTTTGTTTTTTCTTTTAATTGTTGGATGAATTGATGCTCCAAACGAAGTTTCATTGTTTTGTTTTTTTAATATAGGCAATACATATTCAGAATCTGAATATTTCATAGTACTTTTCATAGTTATTATCCCACTTGCAATACATTTATTGTGGTTTATCTTTCTTAGCAGTGTGGGATTTTGAAGACTTTGTCTTCATTCACAATTAACGATAACGTTTTCATGCGCAACCAGTGACCGAAACGATTCGGATGAGAGCCGAAACAGGCAAGACGAGATCGTTCTTTGTTATTTCTTTCCCCTGGCGTACACAATTTGAGATTACCCAAAATGTTTAAATGGTGGGAAAAAAATTGACTGGTATGTATATTGGATTTTTAATTTATTTTTCCAATGGGGGATTGTGTGCGTGATAAGTAGAATATAATTGTATTTTGTGAGTGATATAAACGTGGTGAAACATTGTATGCAACGAGATTGGGCATGACACTCCAGGTTGAAATGTAATGGAAGACATTTAAGAATATATAAAGTACAAGAGTGTCAGAATACATCTATTACTATTTATTTGTGTAAGTGTAGGGGGAATTCCGCCCCCAAAAGTCCTCTTGTGGCATTTTTGTGTATATTCAGGGACGTAAAAGGAATTTCTATGACAGGAGGAAAGGGAAATGTGTCATTTAACCCTGTGTGCGAGGGGAGAGAGAGAGAGGCACTTCCCGGATATAAAATAAAAACCGCAAAATTGTTAATAACAATCGTTACTTGGGGAGCTGCACGCGATGAAAGAGAAAGCAACCGGGAGAGAAGAGCGTTTTTTATATTCTATAACGCCTAACAGCCCCCCATACAGTATCTTATACGTTTTCCCCTTTTTGTATACGTATTTTTTATCATTTCGAATTGTGTGCGCTGTGTATCAAATTTGTACATAGGAAATGTAAAAATCAGTTTTTTGTTAGACCAGTCTCGTTTTGCTCATTGCAGTCCCGGATCGTCTCGATCACTGCAGACGGCAAAGACGGAGGAAATAGCTGATATTGTCACGGTGATCTAAATAGTTGTTGTGAGTAAATCGGTGCTGCATTTGCAAGGTTTATTATCGATTAATAAGGGGAACAATTGGCTGAGGTTGACAGGTATAGATCTTTTTTTGTATTAGACGAAGTTTCCTGCGTTCCTTTATTTTATTTTTTACCCCGTTGAAATTAGCTGGTTTTACGGAATAATTCACGGGTTTGATCACGCAGCAAACATGAGTAAAACGTCTGCATTTCCAGCTCGCCTAACCGGGAACCAAGTCTGCCGGCCACACCTCATCCACAGCCCCGGGATTCCCTGGTTGGACCCGGGCAAGGCAGCGCTATCGGCCGCCCACCATCACCACAACGCGTGGGCGGTGGGCCACTTCAGTAAACCCGGCCTGCATCCCGCAGGCTCCGGCTACCCGTGCAGCAGCAACGCCGCGACGGCTCCGGTGTCTTCGCTCACCCCGGCCACTCACTCCAGCCCGCATCTCTACAGCTTCCCCCCGACCCCGCCTAAAGACGTGTCCCCGGACCCAGGGCCCACCTCGCCCACCTCAACGTCGACAAGGATGGACGAGAAAGAGTCGTTAAAGTATCAGGTGGCGGAGAGCATGAAAATGGAAGGCTGCAGCCCGTTGCGCGGCGGCGGTGGCGGTTTAGCTTCAATGGGTGGCCAGGGGCCCACAACGCACCATCCGATCCCGACGTACCCGGCTTACCCTCTGCATGCCCCCCATGAATACAGCGGGAGTTTGTTCCACCCGGGAAGCCTGCTCGGATCGCCGTCCAGTTTCACGCCGAAATGCAAAAGTAAAGCGCGTTCGAGCTCAGGTGAGTTTATTATTTATTTTCATTTCATGAGAAAATGCATATGGTCTGAAGTTTTGCACATTGTATGGCTGTTAGAGAGTAAAGAGGAGAGGGGTCGAAAAAAAAACCTCAGAAAACTATAAAATATGTATCGTGGGTCCAACAATGTGATGATTTCTAAATTAACTAACAAATAGTTGTTATAATCTAATTAAGGGTAATTGAATTGTCTTCGGTGTCATTTTTATCACAGTTGGGAAGCATTGTATGCAACGAGATTAGACATGACACTAACATGTAATACATACTTTCAGGGAAAAGGGATAACGTATACTTTCAAGAAAAATAGGCAAAAATTTTAACAATGGTTGCTTAGACACTGGCCTAAGTTATAACAGTGCATTAAAAACAATAGTGCATGGTATATATTCTCACACCTTGCAATTTATTTGCGGGAATTTTGTTGCTGCTAAATATTATATTATATATATATATATATATATATATATATATATATATATATATATATATATATATATATATATATATATATACTATTGCTGCGATACACTATTCTTTTTCATAACACTATTATTTTAACATCGGGCAGCCTTCAAGCAATACGTGATAAATGCTTGCCTATATCCTGACAGTGACATTTTTTCTCTCCAATTTATTTATTACATGCTGACGTGCCGTGTCTAATCTCGTTGCATACAATATTTCATAACGTTGATGCCATTGACAATAAAGACAATTCAATTCAAGGTAAACATTTTCACAGTTTTGTGCAATTACATTTAGCACCCCCCCTCCGATAAAAAGTCGAACGATATGTTTTCACAGTTTTGTGCGCACGTTTAAGGTGGTAATGGCCATGGGGAAGAAGCTAATAATGATGTGGGAGATAGAAGCATCATCCAAAATTATTTTGGGACAAGTCTTTCATTTGGTTTCAACCAAATAAAGACTTTATAATAATAGTGCACTGAAAAATGATGCATTGTTACAATAGTGAACTGAAAAAAGGTCTAATAACTTTCAGCAGCATAAAAAAACTCAAATAAGTTGCACGGTATACGTTTTAACAGTTTTGTTCAATACTCTTTAGCAGCAAAAAAATTAAATAAATAAAACGCAAGTTTTAGTTTTGTGCGTTCGTTTAGGGTCATGATGGCCCAGGGGAAGACGCCTATGTAAGATATGGTAATTTGTTTAAATGATTGATAGAAGAAGCTTCCAAAGTTATTTTGGGTACGGGTCTCATATTTGCTGTCATCCTTTTTTCTTTTCAAGTGATTTGTTCATTTTGGGATGTGATGCTTGTTGCAAAAATATTTAAAAGAAACAAATGGACGAGAAAATACAAAAATACCTGTCAACCCCTCAGTCAATTGCTCCCCTTAGTAACAGGATTGGAAAGCAACATAATAGATTAATCAGCATAATTCATATACAAAAAATGATATTGTACTCTGTTATAGTTACAAAAATGCATAATCAATTACTGGTATAGTTAGTAAAATGATGATTATTCTGAAGAACTACAACCTTATTTACAGTATAATTACATAGACGCAATAATTCTGTCGATGTATATCGTAATTTCTATCAGAGACATTGGAGAGACTGAGAGAGATGAGGTTCACACATATTTTCCCTAATAAACCATACAACGTGGATAAGAATTGGGCACGTTCTTTGAAGGACTATACAAGCAAAGACATCACTTTGGTTTTACCTATTTTTTTTTCAAGGGAACATTGTTCTTTTGCCTTAAACGAAATGTAGTATTTTGTTTACATTTAGTTTCTTTTGTCTTTTACTAGTAATGTGGTATTGGAGTAATCCAAAGGTAATTGAAAGTAACCAAGTTACACACCTATAATATCGTGGTACTTGGATTGCGTTACTGACTGCATTTTTTTCAACAGGTAACTGTATCGGAATGCATTTTTAAAGTTACTTTTTGCAACCTTATTAATGATTGAAATATCCCCTGTCAAGCGACAATAAACCTTACAGACTCAACGCAGCACCCATTCACTCACAGAAAATCGCACAAGGAAGAAAACAAAGATAATTTCTGTAAACAAGATTGTTTATTAAATAAACGCCACAAACAATTCTTCCTCAGTTCCATTCCCAGTTGCAGTAAACGAGTGTTGCTTATTATAGGTAGCCGTCAACTTCAGCAAAACGTTCCCCTTATTAATGATTGCAATGCCCTTGTGAAATGATAATCAACTTTACAGACGCAACGCAACACCTCTACTCACAGCAAGAATGACTATTTGGAATAAAAACAGATAGTCTAATTTGAGTAACGAGTTTATTTACCAAGTTAACAACACAGCAGATCTTTCAGCCTCTTAAATTCCCCCACTTGCAGTGAATTTGTGTTGATTGTTATATACAATAAACGCAGAAGTCCACCAGCAACGACTTTCACCTCCTTTTACATAGAACGAGAAAACAATATAATGTATCCTGAAGCGCCTTCAGGATGTCAAAGGTTTATGAACACAGAATGAAATATTGATATAATTAAAAAACTTATAAACAATTCAGACGCTCCAAAATTAATTACTGTACAAATTGACAATTGGGCTTCGTTTTACGTAAGTCGTTTATGGTGCCTTTACTTGTCACGCAAATGTACGACATATTCAATCAGTACGATTGCGTAAATAAAAACTGGTTGAAAACTGCCACACAATCAAATTACACGGACGACCGTCAGAATTCTTTAATATGTTGTCATATTTTAACGCTGAGCATCGAGTAACTTGGTAATTGGCATTAAATAGAATCACCCCCACCCCCGCACTACCTAACACAATTAATTATCCCACCACTTTTTTTTGACACGTGAACTTAACACCGTCCAAAACGTGAAGACGATGTGGTAACAAAATGGAGTCGTGTGGTGAAGCTTGTTTTGGTTCGAACGTGGCCTTCGTTGCACTTAAAAAGCGAGGAGTCACGACGTCCTGGCTCCTGCCATATCCTGTATACCTCCCGAGTGAACAAATCACGACCTCCTCCCCTCCCTGCCTTGCTAACAAAGAACATGCGACGAGGCTCCTGCTGTTTGTGTTCTGCACGTCAAAATGTCGAGGCGAGGATTTTCCATTTTTTTTCATATATATTAACTGCATGACATAGTCATGAAGGTTATGCATTTTCATAACCTTGTTTTGACTGCAACTGAGGCCAGTCTAATTGCATAAACATGTGAATATTACCTATCTTAATATTCTGTAATATTGTTATTTGTACTACTCAAGTCTCCTATATACTGTATATCCTGGAGCTCCACGTCTAATCGTGTTGTAAACCATATTGCATTATCAATGACAAAGTGAATTCTATTCTAGCTTAATTTACTGTTGCTAATGTTCACTATTTTTTCCAATGCACAATTTTTCTGATGCACTTTAAATTTAGGGCAGTTAAAAAGAACTACCTTCTAAAATCGCCTTCCCCTAATATTCTTTAATATACCAATTTGTATTTTAAGTCTCTTATTAGATGTATATCATTGAGCGCCAGGTCTAGTCTCGTAAACGAGGTTATACCTGTCAACCTCAGCCAATTGCTCCCTCTACTAATGATTGTAATTCCCCCTATTAAGCAATAATACAATCATGTCATAGCACCTATTTACTCACAGTAAGACCTACTATGTAGAATAAAAGACAAGATAATCTGTTTAAATCATTTTTGTTTTTATAGAATAAATGCTTCATTGAGGATAACATTGACCCAAGATAATTTGTCTAAACAAGTTCATTTAATTTAACTAATAAATGCTTGCTATTGTTCCTCGTCAATTTTAGCAATTTACAATGACGTCATCTGGTACCGGTGACCAAGACGATCCGGATTCGAGCTGAAATGTGCAAGATTAGATCCAATTAATCACATGTTTTGCATTTATTTTTTGAAGAATTTTCCCATACAATTTTTATCTGTCATGTGCTAGGCTTGAAATGATCAAAAAATGTATAAAATACAGAGAAAACGTATAAGTTGACAAGTATGCAAGTTGTTATCAATGACAAAGACAGTTCTATTCTTTTCTACTATATTTGGTTTTAGCTCAATATTGTAATTTTTTAAAAATGTATTGAATCAATCCTCGTCTAGTCCAAACTGCCACTCAGATCAATTGACTGATGTGAGCTTTTGTAGGTCAAAAACGTCATCTTGTGACATTTTAATGGAAGCTGGCAATAATCAGAAACACATCAGCCATGGCATTAAAAGGCAGCTTATCTCTTCAAGTGGATGTCCGGCGCTAGTAAACGTTGATTGACTGGCATCCAAAATGCCACACTGACATTTCAGCGGTTTTACCTCTCGCTTGAATTAACCTCAAACTTCAAAACCTGTCCCCCTGTTGTCTTTTCCCGAATTTCAATGGGTCACAAATATTTACGTAGCGTTAACGTGGTCGTCCGGACTTGCGAAGGACTCAACGGGGGAAGGTCTAGAAAAAGAACCCTGGCGCATTTCAAAAGGGCTTTTCTGGTTCAGGTCAGATTCCATTGTGGAGTAAAAGGGTGGGACATTGGGTGTCGCTGGGATTCTATCGGTAATAATGAGGCCGTACTCTCGGGACAAGGGTGGGGGGGTGTTTTGAATTATAAAAAAAACAGTTGAGCAACAGGCTGTTTGATGTGAACCGTTACTCACATGTGTACTATGACACAGAGGTAAGATCTCAAGTCTGAGCCCAACCCAACCCGAATTTCGGGTCAGTTTTCTGAAATTCCTTCTTACCCATAGAGACGCCTTACCAATGCTCAGTGCGGATGCACTATTTTCCCTGGGAATGTGTAAAAGTGCGTCTAACCCATAATATGTGCCTTTGAACTTACAATTTTCGTTTTTATTGAATCTTTTTTGACTCACTGCTTTCCTGACTTAGCTTTTAAGTCTGGCGCGTATTTTTCCATGGTAGCTTTTTAGCGTTGTGTTTGTTTTCTACGGTAATCACACAGTGAATGTATGCATGTCAACTGGTGTTTTCTATCATCAGTAAAAGTTGAGTTTGTAATAATTCAGAGTTTCAGTTTAGTTGGTTTTACTTGATTATAAAGAAAAGAACATTGCTGTAAGATCAGCCTTAAAGGAGGGCATCTCAAAAAGGTAGATACGTTTTGGCAGAACACTGGGTCAGGCCTAAAATGTCAATCATTATGGTCAAGTCGGGTCAGGCCAGGCTTTGCTCTGGCTAGTAGCATGGGCCATGATGTGCAAGAAACACTGATTAAATCAGTATCTTGTCACAACTCACTGTGATGTCTCTACAATAACATAACAGTGTGCTGTGGGGTTTTGAGGTTGTGAGTAGTTTTGGCCACAGGAGACCAAAAAAAATAGAAGCCGCTTCACAACACTTACTGTACTTAACTCTTGCAAGGTCAATTCAAACAACCCTTCCCTGTCTGTCTATCCACCGGTCATTACCTTTCTTTGTCTCACTGCCTCTCTCTCTCATTAATTGCTGCGCTAGATTTTACTACTGCTCCTGTGGTTTATGGCCAAAATTTCAACCTGTCAAAAGGGCCTTAAAATTTTGCTGTAAATTCTTGATAAATGCCAAATCGATGGAAAACTGCCGGTTAATGTAACCTCTTTAGACACAGAAATGTAAAAGATGTTAATGTTTATACAAGAGATGACAAACTCAGTCTTGCTCTGGGGCCGGATCCAGACCTTCTGTTCTCAGGTGGGCTGGATCAGTAAAAAGGGTGTCAACTTTAATAACATATCCTACAAATTATTATCATGGATGACAAGGGATCCTTTGTAAGTATAACACATTTATTCAAAAGCAATGGGGGAGAAATTATTTTCATGTTTGGCATTGAATGCGTTAACTGGTTTGTTGTATGAGCTTGAGATTTGAGCTCTTGTTTGCTTTGCATTGATAAACACACATTTTTACGCCAAGTCTTAAGAGAGTGAATGCCGTTTTACACATGCACTAACCACACTATACAAACTCAAGTGGGAGCTATGAAAATTATGTTTTGTCCTTAATTGTCATTCTGGTTTGAAATAAATCAAAAAGAAATAAGACATAAAAGTTGTAAAAATGCATGGGCAATAAAATTAAACTACATCAGATCTAACCAATATGTCCTCTGCTGCACTCTAGTGGCCTTATGGAGCATTTTGTTTGCATTTATTTAAAGAAACCCTAACTTTTAATAGAAATGACCTTCAGACTCGCCTCTTTTTTATATTTTGAGATATTAATGGCAGGCTGGATCAAATACCGTGATCAAACGAGTCTTGTTTAACTTAAGTTTCGTTACAAAAAGACAGCAGTTCTCAAAAATATAAAATTCTGGGTTTGCCTTGGCCTGGGTCCTGCAAATCAAGTGAATCGATCGGGCTCAGGCTGGGTCAGGCCATAATACCCGCGGGCCTGGGTCAGGTCAGGCTGGAATTTTTTAGGTCCGAACGTACATCCTCGTTACTCACATGTGTACTATCACGGGTCGGCCAATAGCGACATTTTTAATTATATAAAATTTTTCCCTGGCCCTTCTTGAATTTTACGCAGAGGGACGTGAGTGCGTGAACTGCGGCGCCACCTCCACTCCACTTTGGCGGCGGGACGGCACCGGGCATTACCTCTGCAACGCTTGCGGACTTTACCACAAAATGAACGGACAGAACCGACCGCTCATCAAGCCCAAACGTAGACTGGTGAGTACCCGCTCGGACCTCGAAATATGAGCCAGAAAGCAGATGGACACAATTCCAGGAAAGTTATATTTTCCCTATCATCTTCCTGGAATTGTTTGTGGCGCTCACCCCCCGATGATGCGCCTACACGGCCTGTTTCAATACGGCTACTATTGCTATTGTTCTTGCTATCATTATTGCTGGTACTTGTGATACGGTTACTGATAGCAATGCCCATGTTACTTAAGTTGACACCACGTTTGAGTTAATGAAGGTATGCAAAGCAAATGCATCACTTGTTGCACCACCTAAAATAAGCTTGTTCCACTTTTGAACCAAACCTTTGCTTGTTTTGTGAGCAGTTGTATTTTTCTAGCGATATATTAAATCAAATTTTCCCTAGTAAGATAGTAGCATATGATTATAAATGTTTTTTATTTTCATTTTTTTCCTTATATTTGAATGGAGACACGAAGTAAAAATTCAGAAAACTTGCGGAGATTTTTACAATATTTTCATTATTTGAAAGTAATTTTAACTAGATTTTTTTCTGTGTAAATGGGACAATATGAGCACAATCATCAAGCAGACCTTTTATATAATTTGAGAAAAAAAAAATCGTATTTTGTGAACAATGGTGACGCGAAAAATCTGAAACCGTTTTTAGATGAACCTAATAACTTTGCCCAACTTTAACCCTATCCCCGTTGGAGTTATTGGCATTGGCCAATGAGACATTACTCTGGCTCTTCTGAATTGGAGCAAAAAATAATAATATAGGAATAACATTTTTACCCAGCTTTGGGTTGCTAGGCGCAACAACCCAACATGGGTCACTTTAATTTTAAACCCAAATTAAGATTGGTTTGACACAACGGGAAATTTGTTATTTTAATATGTATGATTAGTTGAAAACACTACTAATGTACTTTATGATTTTGAGATGTGTTATTTTTGTGTATGCCATAATCGACAATATTGAAAACAATAAAAGCCTTGGAATATTTCAGTTGATTGATAATACAGAATGTATGACATTTTTAATTGCATTACAGAAAAGAAGGAACTTTACAACAATTTTATAATTTTCTGAGACAGTCATGGGTTTATATTAAGTAAAAAATTGGGCGTCAGAGGGAATAGTTAAACAACAAAACAATATTGCTTTTTCATGTGTATTCCCACTCAATCATGATGCCATCTTCAGATGCACATCGTTTCCAGAAGACACACCTCACAAAAACACTGCGGTCAAGGATTTTTTTTAGCAAGAACTCCGCAGAGTTGCTCATCTCAAAGTCCATTCCATTTTCCTTTTCGGGGCCCGGCCGAAGCTCTTTACATTTGCAGCCCGAGTGTTTGTCAGAGCCGTGTTCAAAGGGGCATCCAGTTGTTTCCTATCCGGATATCTGGCCGGCCCAGATAAGGAAGTCGGGCTCCCGGCTGTTTCCGCCTTCACCCGGCGCGCCGCATTCTCTCCGGCCAGACTGACATATACTGTAAAGAGATTATCACAACACTAGAGGAGCCGCTTATGCGCTCCGCAGAGAGATGGGTCGAGTGGGGCGGGGATTGGAAAATACAGGGATTTGCGGGGTGCTCTGGTGTTTATCATTCGCGGCTTCTTTTCTTTAAAATATAAACTCCGACTGGAATGGGTCGGTAGGGTGACGCTAGCACCTGGGTTTCATTTAAAGGGGAAGGGGGGGTGGAGAGAAAGATGCGGCTCTTGCAGCAGCCGTGGGGTTCTTGGCATGTAAAGTTAATGTTTGCGATTATGTGTGTTGAATCGATCTGAAATGGACTCCAGTCGGCCGGCGTTTGGGGCTTTGTACGCCCCCGTTTCCAGCATAGATAATTACAGCATTGTGGTGGTTTGTAAAATGCTGTGAATACGATTATTTACACGTTTATCAGGATTTAAGAGTTGTGGAAAAAAATCATTATGATGATTGTGACATACACCCAACTGCCCTATCTCAAAATATTCAAAGTATCATGAAAAGGTGTACTAGGTAGGCTGTAAGCCATAATCAGCATTATTAAAATAATGAAAAACGTGTAATATTTTATTTGACTATTAATTAATTCAGAATATACGATATTTTCAGAATTGTTCAAATAATACTATATTCTAAATTTCAGGGACAGTTCATAATTATGATATGGGATTAATGTTCAACTTTTATACATCGTTACAGTTTGCAATAAAATAGCAGAAAAATAAAACAAACATTGAAGTTGCATTATTTTGAAACGACTCTGGCTCTAGCTATTCAAACCGTTACCAAATATTTTGGAAAGTGTGAATCTTGAATTGAGTGTTTACACTTGAGTCATTCTCTTAAGTTGTAAAAGTGAACACAATTTTGAAAAGGTTTTATTTTGAAACTACTCAATTTCCAGCATTGAGCACTTTTCACATGACCCCCCAAAAATAAAAAATACATGAAAAATCAATACTGTAATTGGGATTTTTTTTTCATTTATAAAATGTATGCAATGTTTACTCACATTATTTTAAATATAACCTCCATTTTGTATCCATTAATATGGAATTAGGAAAAAAAATAATGCGAAGGGTGATTCCCCCCCCCGATAAAGCGTCTAAAATTAAAGGATTTTATTTGAAACCCTGCCTTTTGAAACATTTCTATACTAACATAGAATAAAATTAAATACAATGTTGCTATTTGTTTGTCTTTTGAATATTGATCTTTACAATGGAAACATTCAATAAATGTAAAAAAAAAACTGAATAAAACTTTTAAAAACTTGGCGGAGAGTTCTAAATATTACGTTTGGATGGAATCTATACTTTTTTTACATTGTAATATTTACATTGTGAACATTTCATAAATGCAAAAAGTCTATTGTTGCAGTTAGTTCTCCCTTTCCATTTATAATTGAAACATTCTATAAATGTAAAAAAAACCTTAAGTACTTTCCAAAACTTTAGATGTAATTTGTGAATATTTACACTGTGGACATCAAACAAATGCAGAAGAATGGAATTGAAAATAAAAGATTTTTACACGACAGTGACTTAATTTGATGTTTGAACTTGAAAAAAAAAAAAGTTGCCAATATTTATCTGAATTAAATATAAGACGTGCTCACAATGGTTAAACTTAGTAAGACATTTTTCCCTCTCTATATTACCTGCACCCTTCTCAATTTGTTCGAATTGATGATTTGAAGGCATTTTAAAATTGATTTTATTTTATTGTCTTTGCAGTCGGCAGCTCGTCGTGCAGGTACCTGCTGCGCCAACTGCCAGACAACCACCACAACCCTGTGGAGGCGCAACGGCAACGGAGACCCTGTCTGCAACGCCTGCGGCCTTTACTTTAAATTGCACAACGTAAGTGGCCCCTAAATGGGAGGAAAAAAATGGGGCCCGGGGGTTTCGGGGTCCGCCGGTCGTTAACTGGTCAAGTGGGCGGACAGCTTGTATCGATTTAGGCGCGGAGCAAAGCCAGCTCGCTCTGTCGAGCAGAACTCACCGGTTGCCTCCATTTTATTTTATTTTTTTGTAACAATGAATGTCATTGGGAGAGGGGCGTTACTCCCCGGGGAGGAGGCCGTCATTCAGCGTAACGGCGTCTGTTACACCGACGAGGATTTGTCGGAGCTGCAGCCAGGTTCTCGTCCTCATGTATTCAAATTGACCGGGGCCACTGTTTGCTTTTGAATTAGACAAAAGACAAACACTCCCACCGGACTCCACTTCCAATGCAACAATGGCTTATGCAAAACAGCTGTTCATCATTTATAGCGTGCTAATTTGAATGACACACATGTCTAAAATAACCCAATTTGAGTCAAGTGGGACTGATGCATTGGGGTTATTCGGGCTAACTTCCAAGGATGCTTAGCACGTAACCCACCCTTCAAATTTGGTACATTTTATTTTAAATAACTGGAAAAACTGGCAAAAATTGTCTTTCAACTTATCTGGCTTTTTTATTTGGCATTTTTAATGTCCACCCAAATGATTTTAGAAAACAGAATTATTTTATTTTTAAACTCTAAAAAATGTTCCTACTTTGTTAAAACGCTCTTCAAAAACTAGGTTATATTGCACGAAACTGACAATTTATTCGGCTAATAAATCTTACTTTATTTGCCTTTTCTGGTCATTTTAAATGACCAACCAAATTACTTTAATTCATTTTGTAAAACAGGAGAAAAAAACCCCTTAAAAGTCTAAAAAAAAAATGTTTGGGGGTGCTGGAGCCCATCTCGGCTATCGTCGGGCAGTGGGGAGGTGACCCCTTGAACTGGTCGCCAGCCAATCACGGGGACCCAACTACCCAGAATATTTTAATTTAATTTTACCAACTACATTTTTTCGATTTTAGTTCAGAACCCTAAATTTTTTTTTTTTTTTTTAATTGGGTGGAAACAAAATCCCACCCAAAACACCTGACATAAAATATTGGTCCATAAAATAATTTCCCCATTTGTCATTATAAATAACCACAAAACACGGTTGCGGTAAAGAAAAGAAAATCGTCTTTCTGTTTTGAAGCCCCCCAAACATACGTGATTCTTCTACAAAACAGACCAGAAAAAAAGAGAAATTTAATATATGTTTTTTGTGTTTTCAATTTCAACATCCAGAAAGTTAATCGACACAAACTGGAAGCTTAAAAAAAAAAATCAGCACAATAGAAACGTAGTTTTGCCTTTATGAGTGCAGGCGTTGTGCGGCGCTAACTTGTCGCTCCCCCCCAGGTCAACCGCCCGCTGACCATGAAGAAAGAAGGCATCCAGACACGCAACCGCAAAATGTCCAGTAAGTCCAAAAGGAACAAGCGACCCACCGACGGATTCGACGAGCTCACCAAATGCATGCAGGACAAGACCTCCCCCTTCGGAGCCCCACCGGGCCTGCCAAGCCACATGAGCCACATGGGTCACTTGGCGCCCTTCAGCCACTCGGGACACATGCTGCCCACTCCCACGCCCATTCACCCTTCATTCGGGCCCCCGCACCACACCAACCGCTCGCCCGTTTGGGGAGAGCCACACTGAAACCAATCTGAGTCTGAATCCGGGTTGTCGCAGGATTCGTACGACAGCCCGTGTCGGACCTCGTGGCTCGGAAATCCGGACAATGTGAGGATGGAGGGAACGGGAAGATTGAAATTCCTGTCATCAGGTGCACGCCTCCCTTTGACTCTCATGAGAGGTCTTTAAAAGTTCTCTTTCCAAAAGGGCCCGACCGATTAATCGGCCAGATTAGCCCAATTACAAACTTTAAAAGCTGCTGATTTTTAATGATTTTTTCCTCTGTTAAACACAAATGAAACAGGCCTTATTTTTTCATAGCCATAAATACAGAATTACACACAATTTAAAGAAAACCAAAATGTTTGACGATTCCGCTAAAATATAAACGCTTCGATTGAAATCGATGAAATTGGATATCAATTGCTGTGTGCTAAAAGAGAACATAATGCAGAAATAGAAAATATGACCATTTGTTTGGCCTGTAACATGTCAGAAATGCAAAAACATTTTTTTTAAACAATTTTTTATCAGATTGGCTTTTCAACTAATTTAAAAAAACACGTATACTGACCAATTTTTAAGATCTTTGGGAGGGGGATGATTTTAAATAAAGACCTAGGTTTTTTTATGGTCAGCAGAATCTTTATTTTATTGTTTTTGTTTTAATTTATACATTCTGTCCTTTTTGTTTGGCAAATGATTTTTGGGAGAAGTTGATATTCACCTGAACTTCTAATCTAAAAATTAAGACTTGTCAATTACTTTTGATAATCAATTTATCGAAGATTTTGTATCTCAAAGTAAACCATGTTATGTGGTAAAACAGTTTCTCAAATTCTTTTTTTTTTTTTTTTGACAAGCCAGATAATTTCAGCTCAAAAAAGGAATTCATTATTCGATGAGGGAAATAGTTGATTGATTTGATGAATTAACTGAAATGTTGTTGCAACGCTATTATGGACCTCAAGAAAGTAAATAGTTACTGTCATGTGAATAAACTTATGTCCAAATTTCTTTTTTTCTGGATAATCGAGAAAAAAAAATAAAACAATTTGAATCCTTCTGTCCTTAAGGAGACAATTATTCCTGATTGATTGGGGAAAAAAAAAATATATATACAATTTTATTTAATCCAATTTATTTCAGATTGATTAAAAAAAACAAAAAACACTCGTATTGGGCAATTTGAAAAAGTATTGTTTGTTTATTTTATTAAACCAATAACCTTCTTCAAAGTTTTTCTGTCTTTTGCTCCTAAATCAGAAGTTTGAATTCCTGAGAATTTCTTGACCCAAATGTAACCAATTAATCGATGAGCCAAAAAGTTTGCCGATTAATTTGAATGATTAACTAATCAATTAATTGATTCACCTTTTATTATGGACCTAAAACAAGTATGTCATCGCTGTCATGTGATATAGACGTATCGCTTAAATGCAAATGAAAAAACACGAATTCCCACAATTTGGCATTTGGAGTTTTTTTCCATGAAAATAATGATACATTTGATTTTGACAGATTTGGAATTAATCTTGAAATAACTGTATCCAAACCATCTTTCAAAGGTTGTATTCATGAAACAACTAAACCAATTTTTTTTTTTTTCACATGACAGTACCGATTTTTTTCTGGTTTTCTCTTGAAATAATTCTTTATCCAGTCTTTCAATGCTTTATTGATGAAAAAAGAAAAAAAACAAATTTAGGAGGTTTTTTTTCACCTGACAAAAGTTTTCAATTTTTGGGGCAATTTTGAATGCTAAAGTTTTGGGTTTTTAAAGGGCTAGTGTGTATTATCTGACCTCAAGATTGTGTAGTGCAACCTAAAACATGTGCTACAAAGCACAAGGAACAATACAAAATACAACTAAATATTCCCATTTCTATTTTTTTGCTCAGTTATTTTTATTTTTTTTGGAACCCGTAGCGTCAAGATGGCCGACATTATGTAGGTGATACTTGTGTCATGGAAAACGCAAATTTATCAACCTACGTTTATTTTAAATAAATTGACGTTTTTATGTATATTATAGTGCATGTCTTTTTGCCCATTTTTTTCTCAATCGTTTTTTTTGTTTTTGGATTGAAAAATGACTACTCAGGGGCGCTAAATAATACACACTGTACCATTTAAGCAATGGAGAAAAAAACCTCACCCATTCCTTTTGAGAGATTATAACTTAAAAACTCCCCCTACCCTAATCAAATTTTAAAATTATATATTCACAGCTGACCCTGATATCTGCATTAACACGAGAATAGCTTAATTTTTCAATCAACCTGGAAAATTATGTTCGTAAAAGAAAAATCCCCATCGGTCGGGCCCTCCCCTCAAAGTAAGACACCCTCTCAATGCCGGAATCGAAAGCCAGACTGGACCAGAGTGCAAACGAGTGCCCTGGTAAACTCGCCGGACTCCCTTTTTAAACAATGGCCTTTTACGGGACACGAAAGACGCAGTAAATAGTGTTTATAAACGCATAATTGCTATAATGGTTGTTATATTTGGTGTTCTAATTATTGCTACGATAATTTATTTTCACTGCGCTTTTCTGCACGGAAAAAAAAGCTTCCGTGGTTTGATTTCACGGTTATGACGCAAAGGAAAAACACTGATTTATTGATGGAAAAAAAAAGAAATAAAAAAAAAAAACCTCCTCTGAGCTGAATGTTTTTATCATTTTTCCATTTCACCAAAACGTGAAGAAAATAAAGTTTATTACTTAAACGACAAATGGGAAAGTGGTCTGCCTCTGTGTTGTTTCAATTGATAATGACTGCATTATTAACTCGGTATTACACAAAAATAAAATCTCAAATTCACAAGTCAGTCGGGGTGATTTTAGAAAAATAGAACTGACCTGCTACACATGTATTTTAAGTTTAATTAAAGAATACAACCCGTGCAGAATTTTCAGACATAAGTTATATATGTACACTAAATTACCAGAATTGATTTGAGAATTGAAGATTAGGACCATGTGTTCACTGTGGTTAAGATTAGATAGATAGATAGATAGATAGATAGATACTTTGTTCATCCCCGAAGGGAAATTCACATTTCCAGCAGCATCCCTGAGCTGAGAACAATCGAGAACAATCGAAAATAACACGGGAGCTGCTGGAGTGGCTGCCATTCGTGACGGCGCCGGAAGAAAAGATTCAATTTGAATCATGTACAAACAAACAAACAATTGAATATTCTTTTAGTGTTAATTTACACTGTTCCCACGGGTGCTAGAAATCCCCGAAGATGCTTGGATTTCAATGTTATGTTTTCAAGGTTTGAAAAGTGCTTGAATTTAAGAGGAAGTGTTTGTAAATGATTGACATTGTTGCCATGTTCTTTAGGTTAGATGTTCAATTAAGGGGTTTAGACTTATTTTAAGGTTCAGAAAAAGTAAAAAAAACAGTGTTTATGCTACTTATTAGGGTATTAAACTGAATTTGGGTTCTGAAATAGGATTGTGGTTAGTGTTTCCGCTAGGGCTAGGTGTAGGTTTAGGGTTAGAAACTTGAGTCTGATCTCCATATTTGGGTTCTAAACAGAATGCAGGGTTCCAAAATACATTACAGTTTGAAACAAGGATAGGGTTAGGGTTACTGACGGGATTAGGAACTAGGGTTTGGGCTGTGAGTGTTTGAAATTGATTTTAAAGATCAGAATTAGGTTGAGTATAGAGTTAGGGTTTGAAAATAAGGTTTAGGTTCCTGTTCTTTTGATGGTCTCGAAATTTCTTTTTTTAATGCACAGGTGTCAAACAAGCGGCCCGCCAAGGGTTTTAATCTGGCCCGTGAGACAATACTCAGAGAAGTGGAAGAAAAAAAATGAGCTGCAGTTTTACACATGTCCACCTGATGCCATCCAAGCCAGGCACCACTTGCAAAACATTTGTAGTAGTATCTCTCTCACTTCTTTTTCTTTCTTTTTACCATTCACCCTGTTTCTTCTCGATCTCTTTTTTTCTTGTATTCTCACTCTCTTCAACTCTTTCATTTACTCTCTCTTTTTTACTTTATCACACCCTCTCTATTTCTCACTCTCATTTTGTCTTTCTCTCTTTATAATTTTTATTTCTCTTTTCCTCACTCATTTCCTTTCTTTCTCATGCTTACTCCTTTTCTCTCTCTTTGGTTTGGTCTTTTTCTGTGTTTTCATTTGTTTAGTCTATCCCCCTCTCTTACTTTCTTTCTCTCGTCACTTCTTTCTCATTCTCTTTCTCTATTCTTTTTCACTTGTTTCCCTTTTTTCTCGGGTTCTGTCTTTCTCTCTCTCACACACACACTCTCCTGTTCCCTCTCTATTTTATCTCTATCACTCTTCTTTCATTTCTTTTTCTTTCGTTCTCACTCTTTCTTTCTTTCTCCTAAACCTACTAGTCTGGCCCCTGTGAGATTTTTTTTTCTCCTAGCATGTGGCCCCCAGCTAAAATGAGTCTGACACCCCTGTTTTAATGGTACTGTTGTACCTGGCTTTAAAAAGTGCTTGAATTTGCGCGTAAAGGTGTACGAACTCAAAATTTAACACTGTTTATTCTAAGGTACTCAGTCTCATCTCATTAGCCGTACCGCTTATCCTCATTAGGGTCGCGGGGAAGGTACTCAGTAATATTGTTAATTTAACATTTAAAGAGTAAACATTTTTACATTAACTCAGTCATCATAATTACAAGTGTTAAAATAACACTGGATGTTTTACTGTGTATAAATATCCTGTATTTTCACAACTATAAAGGCGCACATAAAAGTATTAGATTTTCCTCACATTGTGTGGCACATCCTATAGTTTGGTGCGCCCTGTGTACATGTGTTGTTGCTTTAGGGCGGACGTAGTAGAGGACACCATGAGAAGTGTGGGCATTGATTGTTTTTGAAGAAATCATGTTTGTTATCCTTGCATCACCAGTAAACGTCTGCAGGTTTCTCCACTGACTGTCGGAATCTCGCTTTTAGCTAGTAACACATTACCTAGCTACAGTACTTTCCACCTTTCACATCAGCATATTGTCTTCTTTTAACATGCATTACACTTCTCACATACACATCCACATAAAACATATTGATGCCCTGAGATCGCAAAAGACCAATACATAAGCCACATTGCCATCTTGAATTTTCACATGATCCCAATTTTTTTACAAATTCGGAGTGCATGATTATGCCCAATAGAGTGTCGTTGGAGCTACGTTACAGGACACAAAGTAGCCTGTTTAATTAGACTTTAAAAAACTCTATTTTCATCTGTAAAAAGCTTTTTTTGTTGACAATATTTATTCATGTTTTCTATTTTATATCCTCCAGTTTCTCAGGCCCTTTCCACAAAATAAACATCGGGCTTGATTATTAAAATCACAAGCAATAGATAATCCAAAGTATCAAAGGCAGGCTGTGTGATCCCAAAGCGTAAAAATACTTTGGTCATGCTCTTCCTTGAAGTCAGACGTTAGGAGAAGACTTCTTTGTGGAGTTCAGCCTCGGGCTGGCCTGAAAACCCTTCACCAAAATGGCGCCGGATCACCAGCACATGCTCTCACTTGCAAAGTTTTTTTCAAGCAGACATAGCCGTTGATTTCATGTGGTTGGATTTTTCCTTATAAAATAATCCTGGACCATATTTTTATCACCGGCGAGCAAAACGAGGGTGGTGATGATATTTTGGTTGAGGATCTAAGTATGTATTTATATACTGTGTATATATATATATATATATATATATATATTGCTGTGTGACTAACCAGAATATCCCTGGTTTTTAGTTTATTAATTATTGTTCCATGCTATACAAGTTACCAGTAGGTGCAGTTGATTCTCAGGAAACAAACACGACCCAGCATTCATAATAGGCACGCTCCAAAGGCTGTGCAATTGGGCAAATAGTTCATAGGGCTGTTTTAAAAGAATAGCAGTGTGACAACCAATCGCTGAGTCATCAATTTTGGGGAAGAAAAAAAAACTAAAATAGGTATGAATCAGGGTCGTGTCTATTTAAAGATGGCGAAGCACGCACAGGTTGAACATGCATTTGAGGAAAATGGGTTGTTTACGACCAGTTCAGGGTGTCCCCTGCCCATTGCCCCAAGTTAGCTGGGATGGGCTCCAGCATTCCCGCGACCCTACTAAGGATAAGCTGTGCACATAATGGATGGGAGGATGGAATAGGTCGTTTAAGACATTGCTCTGCAGAACGGCGTTCTTTCATTAAAAAGTTAAATGGAGAGGGAAGAACCTATAAAGAGGAGCAAAAAATTGTTGGCTGTTCAGCTAAAATTATATTTGATGCCTTAAAATGGGTAGAATAAACAGGGGTTACGTGGAAGGAACGGAAGACAACTATTAAAATGGACCAGAGAATAACCGGAATGGCAGAAACTTGGCAAATGTTCAGCTCCAGGACGATCAATTCCAGTCTGTATTTACCTGTGAGTGCTGTGACAGTTAGAAGACATCCGAGTGAAGCAAATTTATGTTCAAGTATTCCAGGCAAAGACTCTGCTAAAAAAAAGCCATGTGCAGAAGAGGTTACATTTTATTTTAAAAGAACAGTCAGGTTTATAGCCTTGATGCTGTCTTTCTGTTTCAATAGCATACAAATAGGAGATGTTGACCGATTATACTCCTTAGCTAAGACTTTCACACAAACACTATGATTGTCTATTATTTCCTGCTTCATTTTAATTGATATGGTTCTCTTTTTTTCACTCAAAATCCAACCTACCGTTTCCCTTTTCAGAACTAATGGCTAGGGTCACAAAAAGAAGATGCAATTTAATAAAATCAAGCTTGCTACATAATACAACCAAGTGGGTGCGATCGGGCGCTAACCAGGAGGAGCTAAGGATGGAGGTGAGTGGTCTCTAGTGGTAACGTCTGGGACTGCTCATGAACTGGATTTTCCTTCACAGAGCGAGTAAGCTTTTTTTTTTGAAAAAACTCGTGTATCAAAATACTCGTTTGTAGTGGTACTCGTATA
Source organism: Urocampus carinirostris (assembly GCF_059441175.1). Classification (NCBI taxonomy): domain Eukaryota; kingdom Metazoa; phylum Chordata; class Actinopteri; order Syngnathiformes; family Syngnathidae; genus Urocampus; species Urocampus carinirostris. The sequence goes on along the minus strand of NC_142354.1, from coordinate 31,654,103 downwards.
AAGAGGTAAGAGACCCCTTGCTACTTCGTGGTTTGGTTATTGCCGGTTCACTCCTTTAAATATTTTTTAATTAATTGATTTTCTCTGGTTGTCAATAATGTCATTGTATCATGCATTGTGTTCAGCGGAAAAAGATTCTGAACGGCGCTCTGTTGGGTGGGTTTGACTGTCGGTGTGCGCGGCTGTTATAGGCTGATGCGACTGTGTGCGTGACTTTTATAGGCTAGTGTAAGCTGTCAGTCAAACAGCAGGGGGGGCGCTGCCTCGTTAAACACACTAGGATGCACCACAACCGCTCTTAGCGGCTCTTTACATTGAAAATAAATTCATTGATTAAATCAGACTAGAAGGAAAGTCGAGAGAGCACAACATAATTGTCACCACCAGCGAGTGCTTTGTGGGATTATTATCGGGTTCCCGAAGCAACATGGGGGGCGTCTTGAATAAGGCAAGAGTGGTGTTGCTGGTCCGGACTACTGCTAGCTGCTAAGCTAACAATTCATCGAAGCAACTACTCCCGACCCTGTATCTTGCCAACGCCAGGTCTATTACCCATGAAATTGATGACTCGTGGAAAACCACTTCTTTCTGGACGGTCTTATTTTAATCATTGTGGAGACCTGACTCCATTCGAGGACAATCGATGCTAGCACACAGCTAACCGGTTGCTCTCTAAAGCTTTCTTACACTGAAAGGAAAAGCCCTCCAATTTAGTTTTACTTTTGTATAATGACAATAAAACTTTTCATTTAACTACTATCATGTATTGTGTTATTATTTGTAGATGTCTAATTGTTTTGTGACAGTCACATACTCTCAGTTGGTAATGATGTCATCTCGAGGTAGGTCTATGACCTTTTGGGTTCTTAATGAAATTGTGTCGTAAATGATAGGATTTTCACTCTTTCGCGGGTGGTTCTGGACCCCATTAACCATGAAAAACGAGGGATCTCTGTACCACTGTGTACGGAATGGATGCTATCGCGTCAAACTTGTTTAATCTGCTGTTCCTTGACATCGGTGCATACTGGATGGCACCCATAATTGTCAAAATTGGTTACTATCTGTACAGAAAAATGCATAAAACCATAATGAGTACGCAGGGTTGGGTAGGGTTACTTTAACTTGATTACTTTCAATTACTTTTGGATTACTCCAACACCAAATATGCTAATAAAAGACAAAAGAAACTAAATGTGAATAAAATTATGACTCACAACACGTGGTAAGCTTTCTCTCCTGGCTTTGATCTCTTTGATCTCCGGCAAAACTAACATAAAATGCGACAGAATCAAAATGAAAATAAATCCAAACTGCTTGCTAACATCATTTTTGCCGTTCCATGTATTCCGTTTCTCCCCAAGCCTGCACAAAATTTAGTCATTTTATTCACATTTAGTTTCTTTTGTCTTTTATTAGCATATTTGGTATTGGAGTAATCCAAAAGTAATTGAAAGTAATCAAGTTAAAGTAACCCTACCCAACCCTGTTGGTACGGCAAAAACATACAGGTTGACAGGTATGAGCAGGTAACGCGGACGGGAAAAAAAGTCGTGAGAAAAGTGTAGCTTTCTTGGCGAGAGTGTTAGGAGTGAAAGGAAGGACAAACGGGTCTTTAGCGGTCCGGAGAAGAGGAAGGAAAGGCAATCAGGCGACCTGAGCAAACACGTTTCCACGCAGATGTGCGAGCAGCTGAGGCCGCCAGGAAGCAGGCGGCTGCCGAGCGATTCTCCCTCCTCTTCTCCATTTTTCAGTCGTTTGTTCTGTTTTTCCCCCTCGCCCTCGTTTTCTTTGTTAGGTACTTTTTGCAGACATTAAGGAGAGCTCCATTAAGGCCCATTAGAGGTCACCGTCGTTGGGTTCCGATTAAAGGCTCGAAAACGGGAAGTTGACAATTACCCCAGGTTGAACTTTCTACTAAGTTCACTTCTGCAGCCGTCGATGCTAGGGGCTTGATCCCGAAATACGTCAAAGTACCAAATTAATATTAATGAGGCGAGTTAGCTAGAGAGCATGTAGAAGTGTACCATGGCTAGCAGATTTTAGCTTGTCATCATCACCTGACCTCAAAGGGCGCTGCTTATGTTGGTAATGCTAACACAAACAGTGACATCTCAACTTACGGAGTACAGTGTGTATTCTTTGACCACTGGATGTTACCGTAATGTGTCGAACAATCGAAAACGAGTGCTAAGAAGCACAAAGAATACAGACTGTGGAGACTCAAAGTGATCAAACCATTTCATTGCTCCTCTTTTATTTATTAATAATAATAATAATAATTTCCTTGTATTGTCATTCTGTGTAACAATGTACACAGAACGAAATGTCGATTGCACCTGACCCGTTGTAGCGAGCCGATGCAGCCGCAGCCAACAGAGGGCGCCGCCGACCACTTTTTAAGTCTTAGGAATGACTCGGCCGGGGCGCGAACCCGAACCTCCCAGTCTCAAAGCGGGCGCCTTACCATCTAGGCTATTGTGCTCTGCATCAAAGTTTTTGGAGTAGCAAGACAGTGTGAAGTGGTGGCAGCTCCCTCTACGCGAGGCCCATGTTATTTAAATTAAATACAAGTTTCTAGACTGATGAGTTTATTCAAAAAAGGTCATGATCTTTGCTTGTTATTTATTGTACCACAAAGTAATACACATTGTCCTATTAAGGGAAGGAGTTCAGTATTCTTTGGGTTGATACTTTTCCCTTTTTGAAAGTTGTTTTAGTTTAAAGGTGCTGTCCAGAACGTGCAATTTTCCACTTTCTGGTGCCATCCCCTGGCTTAAAGTCATGTTCACAGCCTCAATCAGCTCATTTCTCAAGTATCAATAGTTTATTCTTTTTTTCATCTTTTTGGTGTTTTGGGTTGACATTTGGACTAATGTTGAAACAGGCCTTTGCTTATTTTTGCTATTTTTAGGCTACACTAACAAGAAACCCTTGAGACAAGCATGAAATCAGTCTTGCCCCTCCCACTCATACCCATATTCCTGCTTCTCAATGTTTTGCGCGTCCCAGAACATCAGTTAAAAAAAAAATAAAAGCAGATGGGCGCGGTGGGATTTTTATTTTTACAAGTGCTCTTTGAACTCATTTGGGCATTGTTAACACATACCTTAGAGAGAAAGTATTGAACTTTTTAAGGACATCTCAAACGACGCACCCCACCTAAAACAAATTATATTGACGCTCTCCTACTTACAACCGGTCGACAGTAAATACAAACATTTTTTACGGGATGTCTAAAAATATCAGGACATTGCTGTAAGTTCCATTTTGTATTGTGCACCTTTTTCCTGAGTACAGGACAGTAAAAATAACGAACTGGCATCTTATGCAATCTCCTTTCCAGTAGTTTAATATTTGGCCAGATATACTTAAGTAAACTCAGGAGATTCATTACGCATGCTACTTTTTTTTTTCAATTGTTGAGAGCTTTTCTTTTGCTATATTTAATATAAATTATTCTTTTATTGTTAATTTACTAAGGGCTATGAACAGTTTTAAGTTATTTTACCTTGAACCGCTGCTCAAAGGTACAGGGGTTTCAAATAGTTTTATAATTTGTTCTTTATAATGCACAATCTTTATGTATGCATCTAAATTGTTATTGTGGTTTAGACCTATAAAAATAAATACCTTTACTTATTATTACAAAAAAAGTTTTGGTATTCGAACCATTTGGCGTTCGGACACTGATCCCAAACGGATCATGGTTAAAAAAATGATGTATAACAGTACTGTATATAATAAACTCGCAGCGACAGCCGCTAACTTTACAAGTATCAGCACTTAGCGCTAGCACAACTCAACGTTCCTCTCCAACTAAATAATCGGAAAATTTACTGCCGTCATTGGGAGATTCTTTGTAGAGCAACAGATAAACGGAACAAGACATCCTCTGCAAACTCACCTCGTGAATTACGTGACAACAAAGAGTCATAAACTACCATCCTACTTATCGGCTCTATCAGCGGCCTCACGCATCTCAAATGCGCTGGCGGGGTGACGACCAGTTTACGACCTCCATCGGACGTCGGGGTCTCTTCTTTTTCATACGTTGCTTTTTTTTCTTTATTTGCCTCCCACCCGTCACATCCCGATGGCTTTTGCCACCGCAATTCTTCTCCCCCACTCGTTTCTCGTCTCTAACTCCCCCGGAGTATTTGTTTTTTCATCAAATTAAATTAGAGGAATCAAAAGGTATCCTTTCACTGAGTTGAGTTAGGGAAAGAGGGACGCCAAAGATGAAAGGAAACGGAGCTCGGTTCAGATGAGGGTCTCAGCGAGTATGTCGCCATTTGGGGGTTGACCTTTGCCTGGGCCAAACTATGAAAAAAAGAAAATAAAAAGAAAGTTTGGCTCCTTTCCAAGACCCTTAGAAGGATATTAAACCGACGTAGGAGGAAGATATTCAAACAAAACAATTGCGCTAAAGCAGAATTAGGAAGATGATAAAGCATTGACTAAGCACTCAACTGTCTCAAGTGGAATGGCTGCTAGTCACTGTTATCATGCTAGAAACAACTAAAGTTTCTGTCATTGAAAAAAAAACATGGACTTTGAAAAAAGCAGATTATAAGTGATGACCCTCGGAGACATCAGGTAATATGTACATTCACTGGCATCTCAACTGGTAGCTGCTTGTTTTTGGAACACAGAGTTGTAGGTTCCATGTGATATGGTTTTGGTTGGAATTAGGGTAAGAGTTTTCATTGAAGTATGCAGGAGACAAACAGGAACTTAGAGATCGCCTGGACAAAGCATAAACCCAGTAGAGAATGGAAATCAGCACAGAAAAAAACAAATGTAATGACCAACAAACCCCAATGTATCAGGACAAACGTCACCATCAACCACAGATAGCTAAAACCTGTAATCAAATCTAAATATCTTGGAGCTGTCATATCAGAAAGATGGGTCAAAACCAAATATCATGGCTAAACCACAGTCACACTTGGAAGACTTAAAACCATCCGGGCGGACTAGAACATCACGGTAAAATCAAAGATCAGACTCATGCAAGCGATGGTTACTCCCATCTTCCTCTTCGCTTGCGAGACATGGACTCTCAAACCAAAACTGGAAAATAAAATCAAGGCCATGGAGATGCGATGCTACAGGCATCATCTCCTTAGCCCAGGGGTCGGAAACCTATGGCTCGCGAGCCATATATGGCTCTTTCTGTGAATATCTATGGCTCAGAGACAAATTTGATTGCATGCAAAATTTCTCCATCTTGTTCGAAACTTGAGTTGTTCATCCTATTCAGGTACACGCAAATCCAATACAAAGCTGAGTATCCGACGTTACTTCGCAGTATATATAGGGCACGTTTTTCACTACAATTTACAGTCAAGGTGTCACACAAAAAAGGGGGGAAAAACTCGTTTTGGCTGTACAACGCTAAAGAATCCTTTATATAAAAGTTCACTATATAATCTGTGTTCAGTGTTCAGATACCTTATGATGAATCCACAGAACACACTGTAAATACGCCAAAACACCGGAAGAGAACTTAGTCTTTTGATTGGGTGAGTGGGAGGGATGGGTGGAGCCATGCAAAAAGCGCAAGCACTCCCTCCCATCTCTCGCCCAACGACATCTGCGCCAAAAGTGAGCTCATCAGGCTCCCTATTTGCAGAATGTTGTGACGTTTTTACAAAATAACTGCTTACATTTGGTTTTGAAACCAATATGTATGAAAAAAAAGGGTCAAAATGAGTTTAACCGATCTTGAGTAATTGCAAGAAAGACACAAGTTTAAAGTGGTATGTTTGTTGATTTTGGGACACGGGCTCTGGCATTATTCTCTTTTCATTATTTTTATCAAATCATCAAAAATAAATGTGCTGAAGACTAAGCTTTTGTCTGGGGCGCGGGTTTAGCAATTTAGTAAATTTGTCTCATAATATATGGTGTGGCTCGTTCCCAAAATAAAATTAATATATTTTGCTTTTATGGCTCTTTGAGTCAAAAAGGTTCCCGACCCCTGCCTTAGCCCATGTAACAAACAAAATGATGCAAAATGCCATCAGAGGGCACATTGGACCCTACGAAGAACTGTTGTCAACTGTGCGCAGATGAACATATCAGTGGTATGGTCACGTCACAAGATCATCAGGACTGACCAAGTTCATTCTCCAGGGCACAGTCCAAGAAGGCAGGAGGAGAGGAAGACTGAAAATGTCCAAATTACACTCACAAGGTCGTGTGTTCTATTCTGAGTGAAGGGAGTAGACAATGTAAGATTAGGTTTTTTTGGGGAGCAAGGTTTAGGGTTTTGGAAGCTCCAACAAAAACCCTAATCCTAGATTTTGTACTGCCTTGGTCAGGGCTTGTACCTACCGCTCTGTGATTGTAATAACGGCATCTTCAGTAAAGCTATAAGCGTTGCTTTCAATATGAACCTTAAACCCAAACCTAACACAATGTATACCTCACAAAGAAACCATAACCCAAGTTACAGCCAAAACCATAACCCTAGCTACAACCAAAACCGTAACCCTATCTCCAACAATACCGAGGTAACTTTGGCTCCAATCCTAGTAACAGCAAAAACCCTAACCCTAACTTCAACCAAAACCTGAATTGTAGCGCATCCCAAAAACACAAATCTATCTCAAACCAAAACCCTAAACCCAAAGTTTCTTTTGGCTTGACTGGGGAGAGAACCCACAACATGATGAGTATTATGTAAGTATTTTAACAGTTGGGCTACCAGTAATTCTTCAGATTAAGACCAAAACCCTAAATCCAACCAAAGCTCTATTTAAAACCATAACCTAAGGAGAAAAACAAAACCATAACACTTTCTTCAACACTGACTAAACATGGCTCCAACACCAAGCACCTAACCCTACCTTGGATCAAAATCAGAACGTGGTAAACAGAAAGCAGGCATCTTACTGGCAATCTACTGGTGATGGTGAATGCCAAAATAACTAACACTGAATCCATCCAAAAATGTAACCCGTGCTTCAACCAAAGCCCTAACGCCAACCAAAACCCATAACCCTAGAATTGGTACTGCCTTGACTAAGGATCCAACTAAGGAGCCCTTTCAGTTTAAGAAATGGCATCTCACCAGTTACCAGTGCTGTGTCAGATTCAAACCCTAACCTGAGCTTCGCAACGGCTGAGTGGTATATATGGCACAGTTCTAATGTCATGAGATCAAACCTCCTGTGTGGAGTTTGCATGTTCTCCCCGTGCTTGCGTGGGTTTCCTTTGGGCACTCCGGTTTCCTCCCACATTCCAAAACATGCATGTCAGGTTAATTGGGCGATCCAAATTGTCCCTAGGTGTGAATGAGCGAGCGAATTGTCTGTCCCTGTGTCCCCTGCGACTGGCTGGCAATCAGTTCATAGTGTCCCCTGCTCACTGCCCGAAGATACATGGGCTCCAGCACCCCCGCGACCCTACTGAAGATAAGCGGTGCAGATAAACAAAAATGGTAATTTTAAAGTAGCTACTTTCAGCTAGTTCGTTTTCAGCGAAGAATATCTAGTTAATTTGTACTCACTAGTTTTTGATCTTTTCTAAGATCAATCGTGACGTCACTGAAAAAAAAAACGGTCGACTTCGAGAAAAAGCAGCAACAGCAGATTACAAGTGATGACCCCTGTTGACAGGAAGCAACCGCATCCTGACCTGCATCGATGAGCTGATCTCAAGGCCGATCTTGCTGATTGGCGGAAAAATGACTGAGAAAAAGTCAAATGAGTTGTTCCTTTTTTGCGTCATTTTGTGCAAAAAAAAAAGAATCCCATTCGGGCATTCAAATTTTTTACAAATATGAAACGATGTCCTGGCGTTTTGTTACAATCGAACAAGCTTGAGTTTTGCAGTTTTCGTCACAGTCTATAATTTATTTGGTGTTGTTTTGAGTTGTACATAAAACAGATATGTTGCTTTATTTATTATTACTTTTATTGCTTCATTTTAATCAAGCTTAAAATATTTATTTGTATAATGTGATTTTATTTAAAGTCAAATATTGTAATTATAATTTAATACATTTCTTCTTATAAGTAGTTTTCAGCATAGAAAAAGCTTTAAGAACCCTAGTTTGGACCCCAACCTTACCCTAAAAGCCTAACTGAAACCCTAAAGCACTTTAAATTCCTAGTTTTGAGCACAAACTGTAATTTGAAACCCAAGCCAAAAACCCTAGTAGCGCTTTAAATACCTAGTTTTGGGCCCAAAAATGAGTTCGAAACGTAGCAAGCAACTCTAGAAGTGGTTTGAAAGCCTAATTTTGGCACACTATCTGGAACCCGTAGCTAGAAATACTAGAAGCGCTTTAAAACCTTAGTTCGGAGCCCAAACCCAACAGTATTAATTGAAACCCTAGATTGAAAACCAAGCCGGAAACCATAGAAACACTTTGAAACCTTAGGTTTGGGAACCTTAGCCAGAAAGCCTAGAAGCACATTAAATTGAAAAATTTGAATCAATAGTTTTATCTGAGAACAAGCTCAGATCCTAATCTTAGATCCTAAATGAAAAACCTAAAAACCTTTTCAAACCATAGTTTCTGACACAAACAATAGTTTGAAATCCTAGCCGGAAGCCCCAGAAGCACATTAAAACCCTAGTTTTAGATCCAAGCTCCACCTGCAAACCCCTAGAAGGGATTAAAGCCCTAGTCCGGACCCCAAACTCTATCTAAAAAACCTTGACCGGAACCCTAAAAGTGCTTTAAAACCCTAATTTTGGCCCGAATCCTGACTGGAAACCCTACCTGGCAACCTAACTTTAAAACCCTAGTTTTTGGCATGAACTGGAAACCCTAGCCTGAAACTTTAGAAGTGCTTTAAAATCATACTTTTGAATTGAATCCTTAGTTCAAAAACACTTGACATTTTAAACCCACAGTTTCAAGCCTAAACCCAAGTCGGAAACCCTAGAAATGCTACAAATTTGATGTCTATAGCTGTCGATTGCACTAAAAGGGTTACTTTGTTTGTTTCTCTGCATGAAAATAACGTATTCTCAAAACTGAGTGAAAAATATACACAGAATGTCACCTTAAAGCAGGCATCACCAACCTTTTTAAGGCCAACAGTTACGTTTTTGTTTCCTTATATAACTTGTTACCTGATGAGCTTCTGCGACAAATCTAACCACATAATCTTAATAGATTTGTTCAACTTCTACTGCGAAGAAAGAGGCCATTGTGTATCGTTGCCGTGTCACAAAATTAACATTTGTGTTTGAAATGATTAATATGAACGCTGACGAGAAGAACGAGGATCCATTTGACTGTGCTCGCCGCCGCACATGAAAAGCGCTCTCTGTTCGGACACAATGCCGTCTAAATTGAAGCATTCAGCTTCGCTAATCTCATGAATTTAAAGCAATTCAAACTTATGCCTTATTACTTATTGCCTTGCTCATATAACTCGCTTCTCACATTCTCCCCGCTTCACCCATTCTTTGCCCGATTAGTTGAGCGTGAAATCAGCTACAAGCTAGGTAGCTGTCGTCTCGTGGGGGAGGTTCTCCACCTCCCACATCCGCCAGATTTGAGCCCACAATGGGAGTCGGTCTCCTCTCAGAATAGAGGTAAGATCAGGCCTAAAAAAAATCCAGCTCGACATGACACAGACCTGTGGGTATTAAAGCCCGACCCACCCCGTGCCTGACAAATGAACTTGATTTGAAGGTCCGAACACGAAAGCAAACACGAAATTTCCTGTTTTATTTGTGAGGACTTGGGAAGAGGAGAGGTGATTTATGATAACAACTTAAAGCCTGTCTTTTGTAACTATATCTAAGTTAGACAAGACTGTATAGACATTTACACTTTTTATATTTATGTGTCTGCAGATGTTACATTGACTAAACATTTTTCCATCATTGACAGATGTATTTAAAGGGACAGTGTGTATTATTTAGGGCATCTGAATGGTTAAAACAACTTCTATTCATTTAAAAAACATTATTGAGTTTGATAACAAGTAAAAATACCTGAACTATCACATAAATGTGCATTTTTAAAAAATTCGACGTAGGTGTGGAATTTCTATCCATCTCACATAAAATGCAGGCCTCTGAGCAAGAACTGACATGTTTGTCAACCATCTTGCCGCAACGTGTACCCAAAAAACTTTTTTTGTTTTCGTGCTTATTTCTTTTTCCCCTCTCATTTCTTTTCTTTTTTCGTTTTTCTTGTTGCTTTTTGTCTTTCTCCTGTCATTTTTTCTTTCTTGTTCTCCTTTTCTTGCTTTTTTCATCCTTTTTCCCTATTTTGTCTTTATTTCCTTTTTGTTTCAATTTACTTTTGTTTTTGTTCGGAAAGACTGGGCAAAAACAAAATAAGAAAAGTAGTTCAGTTTAGTCACTTTGAGTCTCCGTAATTTGTAATCTTCCGATTTGTTTTTTCTTGCACTGTATGATACAGTGACACCTAGTGGTTAAATATTACACAAAGTCCCTTTAGGACAGGGGTGTCGAACTCGTTTTAGCTTGGGGCCACAAATGCTATAAAAAAATCTCACGGGGGCCGGAGTAGTAAGTTTAAGAGAAAGAGAGAGGGAGAGAAAGAGAGGGAGGGAAAGAGCAATAAACAGATAGGGAGAAAAAGGGAGACAGAGTAACAGTGAGAGAAAAAGAGAGCAGAATAGAGATATGAATGGAGAAGAAGGGGGAAATGAATATGGAGGGAAAAGAAAGTGAAAAAAGAGAAAGATAAAAAGAATAAGAGAAGTGAAACGACAGAAAGAAAAAGAGTCAGCAGGAGAAAAAGAGACATGTGAGGTGTGATAGAGAGAGAGAGAGAGAGAGAGGTCAAAAAAGGGAAAGAAAGAGGGTGAGAAAGAATGAGAAAAATAGAAAGAAAGAGAATTAAAGTGTAAATTAGAGAGAGAAAATACAAAGAGAGCAAGACAGAGAAAAAGAAAAAGTTAGAGAGTGAGAGAGAAATAAAGAAAAGAGAACAAGAGGGAGAAAGAGTGGGTGAACAGGAGAAAGAAAAAGAGAAATAAATAAAAAAAGAAGTGAGTCAGAGAGAAATGGAGAAATAATACCACAATTGTTTTGCAAGTGTTAACTGGCTTTGGTGACATCCGGTGGAAATATTTAAAACTACAGCTCATTTTCCTCTTGCGCTTCTCTCACTGTTGTCTTGCGGGCCAGATTTAAACCATTGGTGGGCCTGACCTGGCCCGCGGGCCGCCTGTTTGACACCTGTGCTTTAGGACGTATTGGGAACATTTTAGGGCGTCCGTCATTTTGACAGGTTGAAAATTTGGCCATTGACCGCAGCAGCAGAACGTCCTTAAGAATCTAGCAAGGCACAAAGAAGAACAAGGAAGGGTGGATAATAGATAAAGGAAGGACTTATTTGAATAAAAATGGCAAGACATAAGTAATGCACGAGTTTTTTAAAAATTCATTAGTATCCATTTTTACAAGCATATTTATTAAAAAAAAAAACAAATCAGCAAGAAAGAAGCCTGGTCCGACCTGAACGTAAGACTGACATTTTAGGCTTGACCAGGGCTGAAAATTGGGTCGAGTCAGGCTCGGACTCAGGCTTAAGATCTCACCATCATCTCAAAATGGAGGATGATCACTTGGGAGAGTACAGGTAGTATTTGGACCACATTCTAGTAGTTACACCCCACCTCACCCCTTGTTGATTTACTGCCTTGCCGCGTAAATCCATCCCTACTGTTTGAAAACAAATGAGGCCATTCAGTACAGTACTAATGTCTTGGAGGCCTCAAGAGACGGGGAAGTCTCAAAACTTGCCTGTATAGTGTCCCCCCCCAAAAAAAACAACATTACTCTCTTCCACCCAAATCACTTTCAGTGGCAGGTAACCGGAGAAATGCATGAGTGGGTCGAGGACAGCTTGGACTGGAGCCAGGTAGGGGGACAGTTGGAGTGGCCTCCCCCCTCAGAATGGATCCCTTCCATTGGGATGGAGACTCACTGTACGTTGTTCAGGTCTCTATGGTGGGCTAATGACGGTCGAATGTGGGGGATTAAGTGACACAGCTTTTCTTGGACTCTACGAACATCATTCTCAGGTTTAATGTTTTTGAAGCTTTCTTTTACCCCAACCCCCCCTGCCAGTACCACCCCTAACCTCTGCATAAAAAGGTTATGAACAAAATGAGCTGATTAATCCACTATGAAAAACGTACATCATTTAATGTAAATAAAAACCCTTCCGGCAGCACGGCGGCGCAGTTCTAAGGTCTTGGGAACCTCCTGTGTGGGTTCAAATCCAGCTACCTGACTTCCTGTGCGGAGTTCATATGTTCTCCGCGTGCTTGCATGGGTTCCCTCCGGGCACTCCGGTTTCCTCCCACAATCCAAAGACATGCATTTCAGGTGGATTGGCCGGTCCAAATTGTCCTTAGGTGTGAATGAGCGAGCGAGTTGTCTGTCCCTGTGTGCCCTGCGATTGGCTGGCAACCAGTTCAGGGTGTCCCCTGCTCACTGCCCGATGATTGCTGGGATGGGCTCCAGCACCCCCGCGACCCTACTGAGGATAAGCGGTGCAGCTAATGAGATGAGATGAGAAAAACCCTTCCCCATTGTCAAATGTTTGGCCTTATTAAATGTGTATCCTTTGGCCTTTTGGGCTGTGATTTGGCTGTAGTGGTGGAATAGAGTGTAAGGTATTGCACAGAGTGAATCAAGGAAGCAAGGTTTTGGGTGCTCTGAGGAGAGTGATGAGCAACAAGAGTATGAGTGTGGATGTCAAGAGGGAACTGTATGAGAGTGTGATTGTGCCGACTGTGTTGTATGGTTCAGAGACTTGGAGCCTGGACGCAGATTAGAGAAGGAAAATACATGTTTTTGAGATCAAGTGTTTGAGGAGTATGTTAGCAGTGACAAGATTGGATAGATTAAGAAATGAAATTGTGAGAGACGGAACTGGAGTTGTAGTGGAACTGAGCAAGTGTGTGGATAAGAGAGTATTTGGTTGGTTTGGACACATGGAGAGGATGGATGAGGAGCGAATGTTGAAGAGGATCTACAAAGCAGAAGTCAATGGAAGGAGACCAAGAGGAAGGCCGCGATTGACGTGGATAATAATAATAATAATAATTTCCTTGTATTGTCATTCTGTGTAACAATGTACACAGAACGAAATGTCGATTGCACCTGACCCGTTGTAGCGAGCCGATGCAGCCGCAGCCAACAGAGGGCGCCGCCGACCACTTTTTAAGTCTTAGGAATGACTCGGCCGGGGCGCGAACCACCGACCTCCCAGTCTCAAAGCGGGCGCCTTACCATCTAGGCTACTGAGCTGGTATGGATGGTGTTATGAGTGAACTGCAGGAAAGAGCTCTTGTTGGTGATAGGAATGAGTGGAGAGGTGTTGTAAAAGGATTGTGGGATGTTTGGACGCATTCTAAGGGATGGGCAGGGCACCTGTATGATGCGGCAGGGGTAAACCAGTGAAAGCTGTCGGGCCCTGCTGTTGAACAAAAGAGTGTGTTGTGTCACCATGACCCGAGTGACATGGCCGCTTTCTTGTGTCCCGTTTCATCTGGAGGTACAAAAGCATGACCAACTTAGGTGCCAAGGTGTCTAACATGTTTGGGTGTTTGGGCATTTGGGTTGGACATGGTCCAAAAATGTTTGTTTATGTTTTTTGCCTTTTTATTTTTTTGTTATTGTGTGTGTTTTTCTTGCTGTCGGTCACCCCTCTTAAAGGGATATGACCAAGGTAGATAGATAGATAGATAGATCCTTTTGCCTAGCTTTTCTCAGAAAATCCAGCCTCCCTATCCACTTCTGAAGAAATAAAATGCATGTTTGATTGGGTTTAGCTCCAGTAAATGATCCGGTAGGGTTAAGATCTACTTCAGGGGTGGCCAACCCGGTCCTCAAGAGCTGCATGTCCTGCATGTTTTGGAAGTTTCTCTGCTCCAACACAGGTGATGCCAATTTTCAGCTTGTTAGCAAGCATTGTGAGAGCTGGAATCACCTGTATTGGAGCAGAGAAAGTCCAAACACATGCAGGGCAGGCTCTCGAGGACCAGGTTGGCCACCCCTGATTCTACTTTGAAAGCCATAAGCTGGTTTCAAAACTGAGATTAAAATCCTATCTACATTTTAAAGCCCTAGTTTTAAACCCAACCCCTACTTTAAAACCCTTTTGAACCCTTGCCTGAGTTTAAAACCTTAAAACACAAACGCTGGTTGAAAAGACTAGATTGAAACCCTATCTACAGCTTCAAACTCCTAGTTTTAAACCATAGCCACAGTTCCAAACCCTAGTTTAAGACTGAAACTGTACATCAGAACAGGAGTTTGAACTCCATAGTTTAAAACCCGACTTAAAAAACCTGAAAAATTGTTGAAATCCTTAGTTTAAAACCCTAGTTTCAGACCAAAACCCTGCTTTACAACAGTAATTCGAAAAATAGACATGATTTAAAAGCCTACTTTGAAAACCCAAAGCTTGATACCTTTAGTTTGAACCCTAACCTTAGTTTAAAACTTGGAAACCCTGGCAACAGTTTAAAACCCTAGTTTCAGATCAAAATCTTACTTTTAAACCAAATTTTCAAGCCATAGTTCGAAACCCTAGATGCATTATTAAACCTTGCAAAATAACAATTCCTAGACAAGCAAAGTTATCTTCCATATTAGACAATTTTTTCCTTTCAAGTGTTATTTTTTCATAGTACTAAATAAACGTTTGTAAAAAAAGAAAAGAAAATAATGAATACAATCTTAAAACGAGCAAATTATACACAAAATTTAAAAAGTGAAAACATGATCGACAGGGATTGATTCAAAATAACTTCTACCATTATTGTGACCTTTGAAAGTTAAAACAATATATATTTTAGAGGAAAATAAATTAAATAATACACATATAAATAGTGGGCAGCAAGGTGGTGCAGTGGTTAGTGCGTGTGCGGCACAGTTCTGAGGTCATGAGATTGAACCTCTTGTGTGGAGTTTGCATGTTCTCCCCGTGCTTGCGTGGCTTTTCTCCGGGCACTCCGGTTTCCTCCCACGTTCGAAAAACATGCATGTCAGGTTAATTGGCCGGTCAAATTTGTCCCTAAGTGTGAATGAGCAAGCAAATTGTCTGTCTCGGTGTGCCCTGCGACTGGCTGGCAACCAGTTCAGGGTGTCCCCTGCTCACTGCCTGAAGACAGCTGAGATGGGCTCCAGCACCCCTGCAACCCTACTGAGGATAAGCGGTGCAGATAACGGATAACGGACATAGATAGATAGATAGATAGATAGATAGATAGATAGATAGATAGATACTTTGTTCATCCCCGAAGGGAAATTCACATTTCCAGCAGCATCCCTGAGCTGAGAACAATCGAGAACAATTGAAAATAACACGGGAGCTGCTGGAGTGGCTGCCATTCGTGACGGCGCCGGAAGAAAAGATTCAATTTGAATCATGTACAAACAAACAAACAATTGAATCATGTACAAACAAACAAACAAACAAAATATTCATGTTTCAATAAGTGGAGTGTTAATAAAATGGGGGGAAAATAATTTCTGATACTGATATAACCAGGTAAAATATAAATAGTGAAGGAACCAATCAAATTCACATGTTTTTTTTTCCCAATATAAACGATACACCTGGAAAAAAAGCACATAATCATATAAATGAATGAAAATAGGAAAAAAAACAATTATATATTTATGTATATATTTATATATTTTTGGATGAACTGGTATAAATGTGATTTTTCTTGAATAAGCAAAATGTCCAGACGCAACAGTCCAAAGTCCAATCGATGACGGTCATGCAAAAACCGCACTGACGTCATGGGCCCGTTTTAGTTATTTTTTTCTCGCATTTTGCTCATCTCACTCTCACCACGGCGTCTTTTCTTTCCGCCAAATATGACAGATGCATATCAGGCGGCGGCCTGTTCCGAAGAGATAAGGAGCACTGAGGTGCTGGGCTTGCAACATCCCACCCGGCCAATGAGTGAGCACAATGTCGTCTCATGGCGATCATCAACAGATAGCAGCGTCATGCTCGTGTGAACGCGCATGATGCCAAAGATAATTTCGGCCTCCAAAAGCAATTCTGCACGTACTGGGTGACAGCGACACACGTGTTTGGAAACATGTTTGGTGGGGAGTTTCCCCAGTTTGTTGCATTTCAGTTGGGTAATCAACATTTTGTATACATCGTATTTTACGGACTACAAGTCGCTCCCTAGTGTAAGTCGCACAAGCAATAAAATGCATAATTAAGAAGAAAAAAAACATACTTCCTGGCACTTTTGGGGAAGATTCACTTGATAAATTAAAACCCAATGTCAAAAACATACATGTGATCTTGAAAGGCAATTTAAAATAAAAGAGAACAACGGGCTGGATGAGTTTGTAAGGTATACGGACGATTGTTAGGCATGCCTAATAATTTTAGCAGAGGTGGGCAAAGTAGCCAAAGAGTATGATTATAATGATTATAATATTACTCGAGTAGAACTAAAAGTAGTCATCCAAATACCCACTTGAGTAAAAGTAAAAAAGTCTATCTATCTACCTTGGTCATATCCCTCAAGAGGGGTGACCGACAGCAAGACACACACACACAATAACAAAGAAAATAAAAGGGAACTAAATAGCAAAAAAACACACAAAAGTTTTTGGACCATGGCCAACCCAAATACCCAAACACCCAAACAAGTTAGGCTCCTTGGCACCCAAGTTGGTCATGCTTTCGTCCCTCCAGATGAAATGTGACACCAGAAAGCGGCCATGTCACTCGGGTCACTCTTTTGTTCAACAGCAGGGCCCGACAGCTTTCACTGGTTTACCCCTGCCGCATCATACGGGTGCCCACCCCATCCTTAAGAACGCATCCACAATCCCACTATCCTTTCACAACACCTCTCCACTCCTTTCTATCACCAACAAAAAGTAAAAAAAAAAAGGCAAGGTAAAAAAGTACTTGGAGAAAAAAAAAATCCAGTATTGAGTAACTGTAGCAACATTGTTTTTATTGATTTTTTGTAAAACAACTAATCAGATCATCAAATGATCAAAGTACATTCAATCAACAAAAACACTTTTCATTTAAAAGTAGATCAAAATAATCAACATAAATTCAAGTGCTTTGATAGAAAATAACATACCAATAGTATAAGTCAAATAAATAAATTAAGCACATGTAGCACCAATACTTAACATGCTCTCTAAGCAGAACAACAAGGTAGCCCAAAGTATGTTTGTGTGTGTGTGTGTGAGTGTTTGTGAACAAATCATGCAAAAACAAAAATTTTCCTAAAGAATCAGTTGACTCTCAAGATTCTTGCAGTGAAGCTGTGACCGTTTTAGCGTTGAACAGGAGTCCAGCATGACTGAAAAGTCTCTCACAGACTGCACATGATGCAGGATGAACGAGGATAATAATAATACATTTTCCTTCAAAGCACTTTTCAGAACACCCAAGTTCGCTGTACACATAATATCAAAAAACAATAAAAAGAAAATAAAACAAGTACGTAATGAATACCAAATAAAACTAAAGTAAACTTAAAACTAAAATTTAGGAAACTGACCGCTACATTTTTACTCAAATTTGATGTTGAATTCTTGAATTAAGAAATCTCCGTTTGTTTAGGTCAACAAAGTAGACATTGCATATTGTAACGGGGTTTCACACCCTTTTTAAGGGGAACATGCTTTTGATGTGAGGCCAGGGGTGCTCCTCCTGTTGTGTGTCAAGTCAAGTCAAGTCACATTTATTTCTATAGCCCTTAATCACAAAAATGTCTCAAAGGACTGCACAGGATTACAATGACACAATTACCTGATCTTAAACCAACATGCGGGCAAGGAACAACTCAAAACCTCAGCGTGAGGAAAAAGAGAAACCTTGAGAAGGGACCTCACAAGTGGTAATCCCCCCTTTCAGGATGACCAGGGTGAATTAGATTTACAGTACACAAACATAGTAAACACTAGGTAACATGTTGAAAATTTGTCCGTAAAGTGCATAACAGCAACGGCGCCCCCAGCCTGTAAACTAGTCCAAAAAGTCTATGAAGGCCACGACGCAGCTTCCCATCTCTGCCAGCTGGCCCATGCAGGCGTTCACATGCTTCAGGTCAAACGCTGGTCTGCTGACTCATCTCAAATCGTCCTTCTCCTTCGCATCACCACACACATACACACAAATCTGGTTCTCTATTTTTCCATCCACCTATCAATCTAAACATCCAACCGATTCTCTCTCTCTCTCTCTCTCTCTCTCTCTCTCTCTCTCTCTCTCTCTCTCTCTCTCTCTCTCTCTCTCTCTCTCTCTCTCTCTCTCTCTCTCTCTCTCTCTCTCTCTCTCTCTCTTTCGCGCTTTTTTCAGAAAAATTATCCTAAAAATTACCCACCTTATCTGGAAAACGCAGAAATTTTATTTGGACTAGACAATTTTGCTAAATTTAAGTATTATTTTCCTTAATTTACAAATAAAAAAAGAATGGTATGGCGGCGCAGTGGTTAGCGCTTGTGCGGCACAGTTCATGTCATGGGAACCTGTCGTGGGTTCAAATCCAGCTCCAGACTTCCTGTGCGGAGTTTGTATGTTCTCCCCGTGCTTGCGTGGGTTTCCTCCGGGCACTCCGGTTTCCTCCCACGTTCCAAAAAACATACATTTCAGGTGATTTGGCCGGTTCAAATTGTCCCTAGGTGTGAATGAGCGAATGAGTTGTCTGTCCCTGTGTGCCCTGCGACTGGCTGGCAAACAGTTCAGGGTGTCCCCTGCCCACTGCCCGGAGATGGCTGGGATGGGCTCCAGCCCCCCCGCGACCCTAATGAGGATAAGCGGTACGGCTGATGAGATGATATATATATATATATATATATATATATATATATATATATATATATATATATATATATATATATATATATATATATATATATATATATATATATATATATATATATATATATACTGTCCAAAAAATGTTTTTTTTAATATGGTAACTATGATATAATATCAGGTAGTGAGAAAAATAGGTACATTTAGCAAAACGATCTTAAAATGAAACAAAATATTTCCCTCATTGTTTTTCTTATCTCTGACTGTCATGGCTTGGAAGTTCATCATAATTCATCATCAAACACACAATCTGACACATTACACACACTCACACATTAAGACGATTGTGCAAAAAGTAATGCAACTTATCCTTGCTGCCAGCCCAACAACTGAGGACACACTTAATCAGCGACATAAAAGGTAAAGACAAGAGCAAATTGACTGATAGAATGATTCAATTTGCCGCTCTGATTAAAACACGTTGCTGCCGAAATGCTTCTGTGGAGATCGTCTTCTGAAAAGTAGCACAAGAAAATTAATTAAATTAAATAAAGTCAGCCATCTAGACGGCTTTATTCAATTACTGCCACGATACAAAACGAAACAAAATAAAAAGAGGGATAAAAACCTTGGGGATAAAACAAGAGATTGGGAAAACAATTTGGCATTCTTCAAATTGGAAAAACGATACAAACTAGGGAAAATGGAAGCCAGACTTCTTCGATGCCTTTTCCTGATGCGACTCACCCGACCTTTTTAGTTTAAAACCCTAGTTTAGACCCCAAACTCTAGTGTGAAACCCTAGCTGGAAATCTCTGAAGTGCTTTAAGATCCTAGTTTCAAACCCGAACCCAATCTGGAATTCCCAGCTGAAAAAAAGTTAAAAGCGCTTTGAAACTTTAGTTTTGATTTAAAACCCTAATTTGAAACCCTAGAGGTGCTTCAAAACCACAGTTTAGACCCCAAACTCTAGGTTTAAACCCTACCTGGAAACCCTTGAAGCGCTTTAAAATCTAGTTTTGGGTCCAATGCTATTCCTAGCCGAAAACACCCTCGAAGCGCTTTAAAAGTCTAGTTTTTAATTAAAACCCTAGTCTGAAACCCTAGAAGTGCTTAGAAACACTAAATTGGACCCCAAACTATAGTTTGAAACCTTAATAGCACTTTAAAACCAGAGTTTTGAGCCAAAACCCTATGCAGAATTTTCCAACCGACAAAATCCTAGTAGCTCTTTAAAATCCCAGATTGGAGCCCAAAATCTAGAATCCCTAAAAATGCTAGCAAAGTGAATTTGGCTTCTAAAGCTGTTGGATGTACTGATTTGTTATTTTTTATTTATTTATTGGTTATTATTTACTTTGTTGTTCTGTTGTCTAGATGCAACTCACTTGACCTTTTGGTCGCATTCCAATGACCTTGTATCTTCGGGGTCAGGGTCAAAAGAAAGTAGTCTGGGTTTGGTTATTTTCACTACGATTAAGGTTTTGGGGATTTTTTTGGTACGTTTTTAGAAAAATTTCGATTTTGATTTGCAATTACAACAGACAAACATTTCTAAAATAAAAAAATAAAAATCAAACTCAAAGGATGCGGCTTTTATACATATATATCCTAACAAATTAAATAAAATGTAAAAATATAGAAAGCAATTCATATGATATAATAAGTATCTATCCTAACAAATAGAACATAACCATTCAATGAATGCAAAAAATAATTACAATATCCAAAAAAGAATGTAAACACTTTTTAACGAAAAAATAAAAAAACACAGACAGAAACTTAGCTTTTTTCCAACACAAAAAGTGTGTAAATCTATCCTTATAATGTTTCAACATAAACATTCAATAAATGCAGCAAATAAACAAACGTAAAAATATGTAAAGAAGTCTTAAACCAAAACCAACAAAGACAAACTCAAATAAAGCATAAGAATAATACATTTTCTTTATCTTTCCTAAACTTCATACAATGTAAACAATTAATGACAATTTTAATAATAATTGAAACTATTCTTTAAAAATAATTGAAACTGCATTTTCTTCAAAAACAAAACTAGTAAAAATAGAAAAATGTATCCCCAATATCTTACACTGTAAACATCCCATATATGAAAAAGTCAATTTTTTTTTAAACCAGGCAAAAAAACGTTCAAATTGAAATTACAAAAACTAAAATAAAACTAAAATAAGTATTGAAAAAATAAAAATCTGTCTTAAAGGTATTTTAAAGTAAAGATTTTTAAATTCCCACGAATAAAAACATGACCCAAAAAATTGAGGTACAGACGCTGCCCTACTTACGAACGAGATCGTTCATAAGTCTAATTTGTTCATAAGTTGCTTCAGTGCTATATTTTGTATGTATAATGTTTATATAAGGCTTGTATAAATAACCTGTATTGTTTTGTACTAAAAAAGTAAACATTTTATAAAATAATATGCTCCATAAAGATAAATAAAGTTAAGTTTAACTTGCTTTTGGAAGGTGAGTTTCAACAGTTAGGCGACTCCCTCCTCCGTGGTAAAAAGCGTTCCGACCATTTTCTCCACCGCATCAAGCTTTCTTACTCCACTTTCGTTTCAAAAGAAACGGCTCGCTTCTTCTTTACACTTTACACCAACCATATCGAATGGATGCTCGAGATATTAAACAATAAAAATGTCAAAGTTCTTAGCGCGCCGGGTATACAGTATAGAATGTTTACACACTAACCACGAAGTAGAAGACGGGTTTCTTCTTCGGTTTGGGTGCTGGCTGACCTCTCAGAGCGCCACCACATGCCGGTCGCGGCTGAAAAAGAACTACAGTACTGTCCAGTACTCACAAAAAGGTGCACACAATACAAAATCTAACTTACAGCAATATCTGGATAACTTTCGACATCCTGAAAAAAATGTTCGTATCAACCCTTTGTCTTAACTCGAATGTTCGTAAGTAGGGGAGCGTCTGTATGCCTTTTTAGATGACACTGACAATATATGCTTTCATTCTCTACTTACAAGATCATTTTTTTTTACAACAGGCCTTACTTATTAAAACCGCAAACACAATCCCAACATTTAACACAATTTCCGTGATTGTTTTCCTGGCAGTGTGACAAAACTGCCCGGAATGTTTCAGAGAAAGAAAAGAGAAGTGATCAAGGGGGGGAAATAGATGACAGACATGGCGGCCAGAAGCCGTCGGGATAAGCCAGACTGGAATTGCCTTCCATCCATTTCCTCTTCTCCTTCTCCATTAACATTCTTTCTTTGTCCTTCCTCGCGCTAGCATCGGCTACACTCTTTTCTGCAGTCACTTATACACGACCAGGAACTGTAATTCGTCGCAGAATCACACACATACACTTAGCCACGGGAGATTAAAAGAATAAAAAAAGAGAAAGCAGTCACGAGCGCAACAGGCTTCCGCCGTCAGCTGCATTTCACAGTGGTCGATCACAAGCAAGAACAGCTAGCGAAGAGCGCAAACGTCTCATATAAACACGCAAACTCGGCTAACGCGACTCCCAGGGAGTGTGATGGATTCCGACAGCGGTGAAGAAACACCCACCCGAACCTTGCTCTGCTTTTAAGGTCATTCGTAAATTGAAAAAAGGAGAAGATGGAATTGAGCTTTGGTCTTTTTTTGAAACCGACTGTAATTGGTTAATTACTGAATGTGCATGTACAATGAGTTTATTTTTTGTAGACATTTCCCCACTGATTCTGCCAAGACCATGATCTCACTGCATAGGGACAGTGTGAATCTCGTTCATCCATATTTTTTTCCCTTTTTTTCATTTTTATTCTGTTGCTGCTAAATGTTATGACACGAAACTGTGAAAATATATACCTTGTGACCAGTGTTCCCTCTAAGCTGCGCGCGTGCGCAATTGCGCACTGCTCGCACATTCTCAGCGCACAAGAAAATCTAGCCAGCGCACAAAAATGAGGGCTCAAAATTACTAATTAAGAAGCGACTTACAGTGCATGAAGGTAAAAATACACGGGTTCCCCTGACGTTGTGTCCTAAATGCGGTATTTTGAAGTCAATGTCGAACGAAGTTGAAAAGTACAGTCAGTAGAGTTCGTCGATAACCGGCTTCTTCGGCTCGGCTCACTAAAAGGAACCGGCTCTTTCGGGTCCCAAACGGCTCTTCAGGTTGTTTTTGCTTCTTTAATCCCAACATGACCAAATATTATGTAAAATTATGCACAAAATGACTTAAAGGAATGGGGGAATAGAACAAAAAAGTAAACAAATACCAAAATGAAAAAGTAGTGAAAAGCTGAGAAAAAAGAAACAAAAGGAAGAGAAAAAAAGAAGGAAACTTTTAGAAAAAAGTAAGAAAAAAAGAAAAGAAAGAAATGTAGGAAAAAAAGGAAATGGAGAACAAAAAGAAAAAAGTAACAGCTCGGAAAAAATAAACACAATGAGATTTTTTTTAAAGGAATTAAAAAAAAGGTTAAAAAAACACGGAAAAAAGAAGAAAAAGTTTGTGTTGCATTCAAATAATTTCCAATTATATCAAGTGACTCTTGTTGCCAACATTGTACTTCCACTAAAAAATGTGATTAAGTACAGTTCTGTATCTTACAACCGACTACATAAGCCCCCAAAAATGTTAATATTATGCGACAAAATATGTCAGGAAATAAAAAGAAATGGACATCTTTTGGCAGCTTTTAAGTCCGCCGTTATTAAACCCACACTGAAACGACCCAACCTTGATCCAGAAATATTAAGTAATTGCAGACCTGTGTCAAACCTACCTTTCCTCTCTAAAGTACTCGAAAGAGTAGTGGCACAGCAGCTGAATGCTTTCATATCGGAGAATAACCTTTTTGAATCCATGCAATCAGGATTCAGGGCTAACCACTCTACTGAGACAGCTCTGATCAAGGTAACAAATGATCTCCTAATGTCAATGGATTCTGGCGCTTCATCACTTTTGCTGCTGCTGGATCTTAGTGCTGCTTTTGACACAGTGCGCCACAATATCCTACTAGAACGGTTGGAAAAATGGATTGGTCTCTCAGGAGCTGTCCTCTCGTGGTTCAAATCCTACCTCTCAGATAGGACACACTGTGTTAAATATGGTGAAACGACATCTGAGCCCTTTAATGTTACCTGCGGTGTTCCGCAGGGTTCAGTGCTCGGCCCCCTACTTTTCAACATTTACATGCTTCCATTAGGTGATATTATTCGCAAGTACAATATCAGCTTCCATTGCTATGCAGACGACACTCAACTATATCTTCCGTTGGAGGAATCTTCCACACTAAACTGTGGAAATTTGGAGGCCTGTCTCACTGAGATAAAAGAGTGGATGTCACTCAATTTCTTGCGTCTTAACTCTGAAAAGACTGAAATGTTAGTCATTGGTCCTTCTAAATGCCGGGACTTATTCTCAAAAACTGCTGTGAACATTGACAAATGTCACATCACACAGAGTGACTCAGTTAAAAATTTAGGTGTCATATTTGACCCTGATCTATCCTTTGAGATGCATGTAAAGCAAATTACTAGAACTGCCTTCTTCCATCTTCGCAACATTGCTAAAATCCGTTCAATACTGTCTCAGTCTGATGCGGAAACAATAATTCATGCATTTGTTACCTCCCGTCTCGATTACTGCAATGCACTACTCTCCGGTCTCCCGAAGTCCAGAATCAAGTCTCTTCAGCTAGTACAAAATGCCGCAGCGAGGCTCTTAACCAGGACAAAAAAGTACGATCACATAACACCGATTTTGGCTAACCTGCATTGGCTCCCAGTTAGCCAAAGATGTGACTTCAAAGTTCTCTTAGTATTGTACAAAATCATACATGGACTTGCTCCCTCTTATCTTTCAGATCTGATCTGCCACTATGTCCCGGTCCGAAGCCTACGATCTGAGAGTGCTGGTCTTCTGATGATCCCGAGAGCAAAGAAGTCTTCGGCTGGTTCGAGAGCGTTCTCCATCCGGGCACCGTTGCTGTGGAATGCTCTTCCCCCTGAGATTCGATCTGCAACCTCAGTGGAAATGTTTAAATCTAAACTTAAAACTCACTTCTACTCCATTGCATACGAATAACCTACTCCTCTTGTCGGTTGAAAATAGTTTGTGTAATATAGTGTAACAATCTGTGAAGCCCTTTGAGACTCTTCGTGATTTAGGGCTATACAAATAAAAATGACTTGACTTGACTTGACTTGACATCTTGTGAAAGAATTGTAAGAAGAAACGTTTGTAGGCCGTTCAACCTTTGCAAAAGTACATGAGTCAATTCATTCAAAAGAGAAAAATCATTTTGCATTGCCGGAAACTCAGCAAAATGTAACGTGATGTCTAGTTTTGGACATGTTTGATGAGGATTTCGTTGCCACATTTGGGGTTGCTGTTGCTCACTGTTGTTTCAAGCGTTGCTCACCAACTTAGTGTGAACGCTCAGACCTGTGGAAAATTAGAGGGAACATTGCTTGTGACTTATTTTGGGGATTTTGTTGCTGCTAAATGTTATTGCACTTGTTTTAATGGCAGTATTTTTGACGATGCACTATTCTTTTTCATTCACAATCATTATACTATTAATGAATTTACTATGATAACTTCGGCTAGTTTCTAAGCTCTATGTTGTAAATGTAGTAAATGATAAATGGACTGCATTTCTATAGTGCTTTAACCAGTGACTGAAGACCTCCCAGACTTACCCATTCACATACACACACACACACACCGATAGCGGAGTCAGCCCTGCAAGGCACCTACATAATTATCAGGGGCATTATATACTTGCCACTTTATCCTTTTTTCTCTTTCAGTTTTTGTCTACCGTGGAGTGCCATGTCTAATATTGTTGCATACAATGTTTACTATGTTGTTATCACTGACTATAAAGTGAGTAATCGTTACTCGTACCGTTTTCCGTTGCTTTATTAAATCTCTTCATTTGGACACTCAGCACTTAAAATCACAATGCTTTGTTTTTATTAAACAAGTTTCTTAACTTGTGGGTTGGGACATAAGCGTGGACAGCAGACCTGTTTTCAGTGGGTCGTAGGCCTTTGCCTTGGCAATAACACAAAAGAAGAAAAAAAAACGAGGTTCATTAATATTCCTCAACAGTAGATAGTGATAATGCCATTCTCAATGTCTTCTACCTTTTCACCCAATCTGCGCGTTTGGGAGGGGCCACGTCTCATTTTATTGCAATTTTGTCCGTTTTATTTACTTTTTGTGCCTATAATGAGTCCAAATAAAGATAGTCAAAAGAGGAAAGAAGAGTGGAAAAGAGTGACAACAACGATTGAGTCGGAGAAGGAACTGATTGCGAACAAGTGTCTGCCATTGAAGTGCTTCTGGACGGTACAGTCAACAGTTAAAACATGTTATATTTTAAACTTTTTGCTAGTGTATTAATATTTATAAAAACATACTTAAATAATTATCAATGTTTAGTTACATGCTTTATTAATATTTTGAATGTATTGGACTATGTGGCTATTTCAAAGCAGCCGCTTCAGTGATGTGGGGCCTTCACTTCCACTGCACCTGGGGAGATCTGCAGCAAAGGCCAGACGCGTGTCTGAAGTTGCTGCTGACACCCGTGCTGCCATCCACCTTTTGGAAAAAAAGGTGCTCTGTTTCTGAAGCCGCAGAGTTAAAATAAAGAGAAAATTGGCTGTTTATAGTATGGGATTGAGTGTAGATAATGTCTCATGGCACACTAGCTTGCCCCAGCAAACTACTACCTAAAAACCATTAATGGTGATAATGTGTCCTTTAAAATCTTCCAAGTAAACGCTCTGGCACGGGAACTTTCTTGGTAGTCCCAAAAAAATATTTACACAAAAGCGAGCAGCCCATCACGAGTAAACGGCTGAGTGGTTAAAGAATTTGGACGTGTCTTTATTATATGCCCGTCATGTGACGGCAGTCAGAGTCAAAGCTCACCCATTCCCCCCACCTAACCCTACTTCCACAATTCGGCTTCTTCTCATGCCCGTCTCTCGCCCCGCCGACTCTTCTTCGCTGGCGCCTGAACGGTTAGTTAGAGACGGCCGCCAGGCATCATGTGACAAACAAGCAAACACACACTGGCCTGCATACAAGCACACACTCGTAAACTCCAAACACATTCATTCGTTACTCCGCCTCCCATTGACTTCTTTCATGTGGCTGATTCGAAGGAGCGACGCCGGCTCTACCACAATGGGGTCCTTTCTACCAGGCGGCGTCGTACCCGATGGTCCTTGCGACTTTAAGAGACGAGCGGACGCACCTCGAGGGTAAATGTCATGGTTGGCCCGCTAGATCGCCGAGTAAATGCTTTTTCTCCGTTCTCTTCTGGGGCCAGGGGTTAACTTAAGGTTGTCGTAAATCAGAATGTATGTGATTTGTCGTGTTGGAGGATGTTATCTTTCATATTTCCTGGGGATATGACGAACTGTAATATTAGAATAATAATGCAGAAGACCCCAGGGATGCAACATGAATCTGTTCTGAGGGGTAGATCGTAAAGTGAAATTGCTGTATGGCGGATGATAGAACCTGTGGCAATTAGCTAATGCCGTCTGAACACCCGGGATCCCTGGTAAGACTATTAATATAGTGCATTTGTTTCAATAAAAATGATTTATATTGTATTATATTCGATTCAATTAAAATAACAAAATGGTAAATCGTCAGTACAGTGCCGCATTTTTCGCACAATAAGGCGCACCGGATTTTCAGGCACACGTTCACATTTCTGGCCAATTTGTAGTTTCAGTGTGTGCCCTAAAGTTCTTGTGGTACGAGACAATTTAAGAGGTCAAATGTTATGGTTGGCCCACTAGATCGCAGAGTAAATGCTGTTTCCGGTTCTCGTCTAGGCCCACGGGTTAATTTAAGGTTGTCGTAAATCATAATAGAATAGAATAGAATAGAATAGAAAACTATTTGTCATCGTTACAAAATGGGTTGAACATATTGTGACAACGAAATCGGACGTGGCACTCCAGTCTCACATTTAACAGTGAGGGTAAAAGAAAACAAATAAGATAAAGGAACAGTACACATCCGTGGGGGGAGCCAGTGCTCAGTGTTAGGGTGGGAGAGACGTGGTTTCGCGGACTGTGGGCGGTTTGAAAGGAAGTCCATTATCCAGTGGCAGATGGAGGAAGAGAGTCCTAGGTGAGAGAGTTTCTCCATCAGGATCTCCGGGATAATGGTATTGAAGGCTGAGCTGAAGTCCAGAAAGAGCATTCTGACGTAGCTCCCCCGGTGGTCCAGGTGTCTCAGCGCGGTGTGAAGTGCTGTTTTAATGGCGTCGTCAGTTGAGCGGTTTCAATACATGTGACTTGGTGTGTTGCCGGAGGTTACCATTTATATTTCCTGACGAGATCTCATCTCATCTCATTAGCTGCACCGCTTATCCTCAGTAGGGTCGCCGAGGTGCTGGAGCCCATCCCAGCAAACATCGGGCAGTGGGCAGGAGACACCCTGAACTGGTTGCCAGCCAATCGCAGGGCATACAGGGACAGACAACTCGCTCGCTCATTCACACCTAGGGACAATTTGGACCGGCCAATTCACCTGAAATGCATGTCTTTGGAATGTGGGAGGAAACCGGAGTGCCCGGAGGAAACCCACGCAAGCACGGGGAGAACATACAAACTCCGCACAGGAAGTCCGTTAGCTGGATTTGAACCCACACAGGAGAAGACATACCATAATTATAATAATAATAGGAAAATAATACAGTAGATCACAGGGATACAAAATGAATCCGTGCTAAGGTGGAAATCCTAAAGTTAAATTGTTGTATGGGGGGAATAGAAACTTATTGTAGAAATAAATTGAATATACGATTGAAATATTACGATTGGTCCGCTAAATGCTGTTTGTCCGTTCTTCTCTAGTGTCACGGGTTAATCTAAAGTTGTAGTTAATATAACATGTATGTGATTTTTCAGGTTGGATGATGTTCTCATTCATATTTCCTATGGATATGACATACCATAGTAATGGGAAAATAATACAGTACACCCCAGGGATACGACATTAACCTGTTCTGAGGTGGGAATTGTAAGTGAAATCGCCGTGATGGCGGAAGATAGAAACCTATGGTAATTAGCTAATGCCTCCCGGACAACCAGGATCCCAGGGAAAACGAATGATTTTATCTAAAAAAAACTCCTCCTTGTGAATTTGACATGTTTCAATGACAATTAATTCTATTCGATTCTATTCAAATCAATGAAAATAACAAAATAGTCAATTGTAAGCGACATATTTTCCGCACTATAAGGCGCACCGAACTATAAGGCCCCTTTTTTCACATTTATGGACCATTTGGGGTTTGTGGGTGTGCCTTATAGTCCAGAAAAATACAAATTAAGAGAAGAGTTGATTTATCTTGAGGCCAAATGGTATGGTTGGCCCACTAGATTGCGGAGTAAATGCTTTTTCTCTATTCCTTTCCGGGGCCGCATGTTAATTTCGAGTTTTCATGAATCAGAATGTATGTCATTTGTCGTGTTGGATGATGTTGGATGACCGTTCACATGACATACTATAATAATTAGAGGATAATAAAGTAGACCCTAGGGATATGACATGAATCCTTTCTGAGACGGAGATCGGAAAGTCAAATCATCGTACGATGGGGGGTAGAAACCTATGGTCATTAGGAAATTTATGTTTGTGCATTTGACATGTTTCAATGAAAATTCATTTCATTGTATTTTATTTCCATGGTTGAGTTTTTTTTGCTTCAACCTTTAGCAAGTCTTGACAGCCATTGGTCTGTTGCTCATTTGTGTCCAGAATATTCTGTAATATATTTTAAAAAAAAAACTTCTCATCTCTTCAGCCTCTATTGTGACCAGCCAACCGTCTTACAATCAAAACAAATATGAGGAAAAATAAATCAGTTTTCTTTTTAACAATGGTTACGTGCGAGGTTCTTCCACTGTCTTTTGTTTAAGCTTTGGTTCAACAACGGAAACAATCTTTTTTAACACCCTAGCGGCACCTAGTGCCCAGTTTCAACTTGAAGAAAATATTTCACAATTACAGTACAAGAATATGATTAATCGAATCAGCTAATTTGTTGACACTTAAACTCTGTGATGTGTACGCACTGCTATGGGTCAAATCAGGAAGTAGCTAGCGAATTCTGTTGCAAAGCAG
Organism: Urocampus carinirostris; assembly: GCF_059441175.1. Lineage (NCBI taxonomy): Eukaryota > Metazoa > Chordata > Actinopteri > Syngnathiformes > Syngnathidae > Urocampus > Urocampus carinirostris. The sequence continues at coordinate 31,624,176 of NC_142354.1, read as the reverse complement.
ACGTACAGCAATCACAAACATTAGCAGACACACATTGAGCCCCTACCTCACCAGTATCATGGATATAGCATCCATATGAAACTCACAGACACACTAACATTAGGCTTTAATATTTTTGATGGGGACCCAAACTATCATTTTGCAGGTTTGAACAGATGAATGTTGTATTCCAGGTTCCACTGTGTTTTTAACATAAACACTACAATTCAAAAACTTGGGGTCACCCAGAGCCTTTACTGTTTCCCGTGAAAACAAAATCACACTATTTTTTTCTCAAATGAGTATTCCAATATCTGTGTTGTTTTGCCCATATGAATCTCTTCATTTTGTTGGCCACTCTAAGATGTTATTTTTGAGACCAGCCTCTTATCTGTGGACGTTGACACTGGTCTTTTGCACGTACCATCTAACCAAGCTGCCCGTGGATAGATAGATAGATAGATAGATAGATAGATAGATAGATAGATAGATAGATAGATAGATAGATAGATAGATAGATAGATAGATAGATAGATAGATAGATAGATAGATAGATAGATAGATAGATAGATAGATAGATAGATAGATAGATAGATAGATAGATAGATAGATAGATAGATAGATAGATAGTTTATTCATCCCGCAAGACCTGTAATAGACTCATCACATCAACATCAGTCTAAAACAATATACTTGAAAACTATAAAGCCAGTATAATTCATATACAAGGGCTGTGAAATTCTACAAATGACATGATTCCCAGCAAATATGGTGTGGTTACATTCATGAGAGTCCAGTGAATCCAACCGTGTAATATATTTACTCCAAAACACACAATAATGCCAACAGATTAAAAAAAATATCAGCCTAAAAGCATTCCTGCATTGTTTGACGAACTATATTGTGATCCATCTGTTTTGCTCCATAACTCTCCTTATATATATATATACAAAAGTCAATTCCATTGAAGTTGGGAAAAAGTTTAAAATGTCAGTAAAATTAGAATAGAATGACTTGCAAACCTTTTCTAACCCATATTTAAATGAATACACCACAAAGACAAGATTATCCATGTTCAAACTCATAAACTTTATTTCCATAAGCAAATAATGATAAACTTAGAATTTTATAATTGCAACAAGTGCCAAAGTAGTTGGGAAAGGGGCTTCTTCACCATTGTGTTACATCACCTTTCCTTTTAATAACACTCAATAAACGTTTAGGAAGTGAGGAGACTAGTTGTTGAATCGTTGATAGTGGAATCCTTTCCCATTCTTGCTTTATGTACAGCTTCAGCTGTTCAACAGTCCGGGGTCTCCTTTGTCTTATTCTGCGCTTTATAATGCGCCACACATTTTCAATGGGAGACAGGTCAGGACTGCAGGCAGGCCAGTCAAGCACCCGCACCCTCTTACTACGAAGCCACGCTGTCGTGAGACGTGCAGTGTGTGGCTTGGCATTATCCTGCTGGAAGAAGCAAGGGCGCCCATGGTAAAGATTCTGTTTGGATGGCAACATACTTTGTTCCAAAACCTGAATGTACTTTTCTGCATTAATGGTGCCTTCACAGATGTGCAGGTTACCCATTCCTTGGCCACTCATGCACCCCCATACCATCACAGATGCTGGCTTTTGCACTTTGCGTGCATAACAGTCTGGGTGGTTCTGTTCTTCTTTGGACCGGAGGACACGACGTCCACAATTTCCAAACACAATTTGGAAAACTGACTCATCAGACCACAGAACACTTTTCCACTTTGTATCAGTCCATTTTAGATGGGCTCGGGCCCAGAGAACCCTGCGGCGTTTCTGGATGTTGTTGATGAATGGCTTACGCTTTGCAACATAAAGTTTTAACCCACACTTACGGATATAGCGTCGAACTGTATTGACTGACAGTGGTTTTCCAAAGTGTTCCTGAGCCCATGTGGTGATGTCCTTTACACATTGATGTCGGTTCTTAATGCAGTACCGCTTGAGGGCTCGGAGGTCACGGGCATTCAATAATGGTTTACGGCCATGCCGTTTACGCACAGTGATTTCTCCAGATTCCCTGAACCTTTTCACAATATTATGGACTGTAGATGATGATATCCCTAAATTCCTTGCAATTGTACTTTGAGGAATGTTGTTTTTAAACTGTTCAACAATTTGCTCACGCAGTTGTTCACAAAGAGGTGAACCTCGCCCCATCCTTGCATGTGAATGACTTAGCTTGTTCGGGTCTCCCTTTTTTATACCCAGTAACAACTCTCACCTGTTGCTAATTCATCTGTTCACCTGCAAATAGTTGGTTGATTTCCATTCATCCACTTTCTGAGTAGTTATTGACACCTGTCCCAACTATTTTGGCACGTGTTGCTGTCATCAAATTACAGAGTTGATGATTTTCTCCCAAAACAATAAAGTTTATGAGTGAAGACAATAAATATGTTGTCTTTGCTGTGCATTCATTTAAATATGGGTTGAAAAGAATTTGCAATTTACTTGGATCAATTTTTATTTGCAATTAACACACTTTCCCAACTTCATTGGAATTGAGTTTTGTATATATACACTTATATATATATATATATATATATACACTTATATATATATATATATATATATATATATATATATATATATATATATATATATATATATATATATATATATATATATATGTATATATATATATATATATATATATATATATATATATATATATATATATATATATATAATAAAATAAATAAAAATAAAATAAATATGCCATGAATTTTTTCAGCTTAAAAAATATTTAGCCAATTTGTGACCGATTCAAGTGTGTATTGACACATTGGTTACCCAATGAAATTCCCAAAGTAATTTTATGCAATTTTACAATGTGTATTTAAATCCAAGCTAAAAATAAACATGCGTAAATGTTAACCGGGGATCCATTTTTACGCACGAATATCTTGCGCAAATGTGCACAATCTCGGATTGACTTCTGGAAAGAGAAGTAAATCATTGACAACTCTTTAACGATGCCTAAAAAATGGCCATAGTAAAGTAAACTGTTGCAAAATTTTTAGGGGTGTAATCTAGTCGTCTCCAAATGGCCGCTTTTGGAAACTCCTAGACCTACCATTAGAAAAATTGTCTTTGGATAAAGATGCATAAACGAAAGAGGAGATTGTATTCATTTTGAAAGTGGGGAGAAATCGAATCCTGCATGTTTTTTTTCCTTTTTCCCTTCGTATTGTGTTCAACCACCCGTGCACCTTTTTTTCTTCCTTCTCCCAAAGTAATGATTTGATGTCGCTAATGGCTTCCTAAATTTTGTAGCCGGTAAACCCGACTCGGTCTCGAGTTGCAGCGTCTGGACGACCGCCAGACTAAAAAGGGCGGCGGCGACGTTTGGATGCTGAAAGGAACGAGGTCGAGTTATGAGTCTGGGATCACCGTCCAAGTTTCGTCACCTTCGTGGCTTCTTTTCAAGACAATCATATTTCTATAAGTTTAACGTCTATGTATCACGACAAAAGAACCCCCTTGAATAAATCAAGGTACTCATTTATGTCCACTGTCTCCTTTCTAAGAAATATTGATGGTGAGAGCATCCAAGGCAACAAAAATGTGTATGTTGTGATTGATAACAAGCTTAAATTAACGTGTCGCCCCACGAAAAAAACAAGAAACAGACTTTTCTCTTGGCTGTGATTGTAGGACACCAATTATACAGGGAGTATACACCACCTTTCAAAGAAATTTCTCTATTTTTGAAGGAAAAGCACTGTTTTTAAATAAATCTAAGATGAAACTTATCAGAAATACACTCCATGCATTGTTCAGGTATTTTAGCTGCAAATTTCTATTTTTTAATGCAATGCTGCTATATAGGCAGGTGTACAGAGAACCATTTTCCGCAACCCACACTCCAGTGTTTTAAGAGTACATTCACGGTACATGGTTCCCTTAGTCGCATGGGTCATCGGAGCACCAATGAGGATGCAACTCTGGACAGCTTTCTCCACTGTTGCCAGTTCCTGGCCGGTTTTTGGGTCATGGAAAAGTTGGCACCAGCACATTGAGTTTGCTAATTGCATTAGAAAGCTTATGGTAATGATGCAATGTGGGTATCCTTGGTAAAATATTTTCTGCTGGTTAGAGAAGCTATAAAGTTGACCTTCTGTCATGATTCCTGATTCGGGGCATCTGCGAATGCCCCGTTGGCGCCAACAGCCTTGAGCGCTCATTGACTCTTTTTAAACCGCCGCCTTCCAAGAGGAAGCTGTCAGACAGCAGAACCTACGCTTTTGCTAGGCAAGCACCGTACCCTCCGACAATCTCCTGCTCTGTTTTCTCCTGCCTGTTACTTGTTGCCGACCTGTTTCTGGACCCGTTTCGGCCCTGCACTTCTGTCCCGGCCATCGACCTGTTTTGCCCTGTTTCCTGCCTGATACATGTTGCCGACCCTTTTTCTGGACTCGTTAGCACCCTTGCTCCCCCGTCCCGACTATCGACCAGCTTTTCTGCCACCCACGACCACCCCCGCTTAACACGGAAGTGCCACTTCCGCGTTCCTGCCATCAGCTCCCCGTGTCTAACGATCATCGGAACGTGGAAGCAAGCACTCCTCTCTTTTTTCAATAAAACTGAGTTAAACGAACGCTATTGGGTCCTGTCTCCGTCTCTGGCTTGTGACACCTTCCTTCGAGCTTGTCAAGTATGTGGAGCATCAAATTTATTGATGTAATTAACTTTCAGAATCATACTAAAAATTAGCAGAATATTCTATCACTAGGATGGGAATCCATTTTTTGCCTTTTACTACAAAAAATAAATCGTCCCCCATTAGCATATTTTATCTTGTTTTTTTCTCGTAGAATAACGAAAGAACGGGGACCGGTGAGTGTGTTCCAACTACAGGGGAATCACACTTCTCAGCCTCCCTGGTAAGTTCTATTCAGGGGTACTGGGTAGGAGGGTCCCGCCAGGAAGTCAAATATCCAATTCAGGAGGAGCAGTGTGGTTAATGTCTGTGCAGTGGAACACTGCATCAGCTCTACACACAGGGTTCTCGAGGGTGCATGTGGTCATTATGTGTTTTTGTGGACTTGAAGAAGGCATTTGCCCGTGTTCCTCACATTTCTGAACAATTAACATTTCTATTGAGGTTTTAGAAAATGTTTTTACCGACTGGATACATTTTAGATTCAGATTCAGATTCAGATTCAGATCTACTTTATTGTCATTCTAGTACACGTGTATACAGAACGAAATGTCGATGGATCTGACTCCCACAGTTTCCCTCAGTGTCCTTCAGTGTACAGATATAATAAAGCTGTATTGTGTTATTTACCATAGTGCCGATAGTGCAAGAAGAGACGCTAACCAGATGTGCAAGATGGGCAGTCAGGTTAACAAGTCAGGTACACAGTACCATTATATTGTAAACAATAACACTGTAGTAATAACACTGTAAGTAACAATAGTGCAGAGATCAAATGTGCAAGGAGTGGCAAGCTATAAAAAAAACTGCCACTAGTGCAAAAGTCAAATTAGCAGCCGTTTAGATTTAAGTTAACTATATGTTAGATTGACCATTTAACAGTCTAATGGCCAGGGGGACTAGACTATTGCGGAGCCTGGTGGTCCTGCACCGCACACTGCAGTACCTCTTCCCAGAGGCTAGCAGAGTGAATAGTCCATGATGGGGGTGAGAGGGGTCCCCGGTAATGTTCTTAGCATGGGATAAGCAGCGCTTTTAGTCAAACTACTAAAAAAATGTGCGCTGAATCCAGGACCAGGGACCATTGGACCAAGTTAGAACATTTAATATTTTGATTTTTTTTCTTTGAAACACGTAAAAAAACAAAATACATCTTCTGCCAATGGAGAATATTTACACTGTTTGCAGTGTGCAAGCGTTCTCTGTACTTTCTGTGTAAAAATGAATGCAAAAAAGGCAAAACTGATTACTACCCCGTCCCCCCCAAAATCATCTTCTCTTCTGGACTGAAAACTCTTACTTTCCTGACTCTCAGTTTCTGTGCCACGGCCCCAACGCTAATCCAGTTCAAATGTAAACAGACTTAGGTCTCCATTCCTCACTTAAACCGTATCAAATGTATCAAAGCGGAGGCTCAGCGGTGTCCCTGGTTACAGAGAGGTCAGAATGGGGTTATATTCAGGCCACACACTCCACTCAATTAAAAGAGTCGGATTGTCTGCGGGGTCGGCTAAGCGAGGATTTCTTCGCCTCAAATGTTCACAGTCCAATTTCAGTGAACCATCGTTTATCACAGGGATTGGGATCCAAAAAGAACCTATGATAAGTGCAATCCAAGAGCTAGAAACCTTGTTTTTTTCTCATAAAAACATTAAACACCAGGGATAGGACATTAATCTATTCTGAATTTGGGATTGTAATATGAAATTGCCGTATAACAGAGGATACAAACATAAGCTATTTTGCTTCGAACCCCTGGTGTACAAATAAAAACATAACAAAAATAAGAAAATACTATATAGTAAGTACAACTTACTTGTAACATATGTCTCATCTCATCTCATCAGCTGCACCGCTTATCCTCAGTAGGGTCGCGGGGTGCTGGAGCCCATCCCAGCAATCATCGGGCAGTGGGCAGGGGACACCCTGAACTGGTTGCCAGGAAATCGCAGGGCACACAGGGACAGACAACTCGCTCGCTCATTCACACCTAAGGACAATTTGGACCGGCCAATCCACCTGAAATGCATGTCTTTGGAATATGGGAGGAAACCGGAGTGCCCGGAGGAAACCCACGCAAGCACAGGGAGAACATGCAAACTCCGCACAGGAAGGCCGGTAGGTGGATTTGAACCCACACAGGAGGTTCCCAAGACCTTGGAACTGTGCCGCACACGCGCTAGCCACTGCACCGCCGTGCTGCCCCCTGTAACATATGTGTATATGATTAAATACAAATAATGAATGTACTGTATATCTAAAATAAAAATCAAGATTTATTTAACTTGGTGTACCATGACCTGAGCTGGTGCAGTAGAGATGGTTGGTGGATGCAAAATAAGGGGGGTGTGGAGTGAGGCGGATTTAAATTAAGATTGATTATAAACCTTTCTCTTGCAAGGGCTTTCCTTAAAATATTTCCTTGTTTTGATCTCTATATTCTTACAAATTGTGCCAATTGTCGATTAGTCATGGCCATCATTTTCGGCGAGTGTAATGATGTAGTTGCCTTCTTCATATTTTTTTGATAAAGGCAAGCTTTGTTTCCATGGTCATCGTGTTTTTGCTTCTCCTTTTAGCATAACTGCACCCACAGTACAAAAACATTCATTATTGTATAGCGGACATGCAAAGTCTGTAAAAAGTGCATGAGATTCTGAACTGAATGCTGAAAGAAAAAAAACATTCGGGCAGGTGTACCGATACTTGTATTTTAATGATGCTGTGATGCGAACCAATAGCAGACAAGCATTTTATATGATGTTGACCAATAGCAAACAGGTTTCTTAGACAACTAACCTATTGTATGCACTAACACTTGTTGATGTCATGGAGTGGGAAAAATACTATAAGGAAGGACAGAAAAGAAACTTGCTTTGCATATGTCGGGGTTCTACTGCATTATGAAATGTAAAACTTTAGTCGGTAAAGAATGTTTTGTCAACTTTATTGGTTTTGTGAAACGTGAAATTTGTACCTATGGAACATTAACTGGTGTATGTACATTTACATATCAAACTACAAGGTTATTGATGCACGGGTAGAGAAGAATGAAATGAAATGAAATGAAATGATCTGCATTTATATAGCGCTTTTCAAGTCAATGACTTCCCAAAGCGCTTTACAATGTGCTTCACATTTCCCAATAGCGGCCGTGCAGCCATGTAAGGCGCTAACCTGCTGGTTAGGGGTATTAGGGGTTCAGTGTCTTACCCAAGGACACTTCGACATGTAACACGGAGGAGCCGGGATTCGAACTGCGATCTCTTGATCACAAGACGAGCGCTCTACCTCCTGAGCTACTGCCGCCCGTTTAGCCAATTGGAATGCAGAACATATTGCACAATGCAAATCAATAAAGTCGCAAAACCGTGAAAAGGGAACCGCGTTATAGTGAGGGTTTACCGTATAACGAGTGTACGGGTCGTAACTTACTGAACATAAACGCGTAGAAGTACTGGGTTAATAGGTCATCTCGTGGATCGAATATGTGTGTGTTTGTGTGTTTCTATTTGTGTGTTTGTGTGGTTCAAGCAGAGACATAAAGTCGCCAAGCTTTAACACCCAGAAGGGAAAATATGTGTGAGGTTGTGTGTGGGCTAAAGACAATAATGCAGTCAGTGTCTGCAACAACATTTCTTCTTTGGTTAAATGAGATGCCCCAAAGGAACCTTTGATGACCTTGCAAAGCATTTGACTGAACATCCTTGTTTTCCTTTTAAATACAAGAGCTTTTATTCCCGGAATCAATGTACAAAGAATTTCGCAAGGGCCGTCCCGCCTTTCATCGAGTGTCTTTCGTCGCGAACAATTCACAAGACATTATTAGAACCCGAGGAAATGGATTTGTTTACTCAAGTCAAACACGAGTATTAATCTCGTTTGGGACTTATTTGCCATTGAAATGGATGATCCGGACACTTTTTTTTCCCTGTTCTGCCCTGAGGAGGAGTTTTTTTTAGATAAAATCATCCGTTTACCCTTTGACCCCAAGCTTAAGATGTGTCTTTGTCAATGGTCCGAGCTGATGTGGGAATCAACCATTAACACAGCTCCCAATATGCCACCATCTTGTCTGCTAATTGGCAATAAAGGGGTACCGTCCCAGGGGAGGCCACATTTTGGCAAGGAAGTTCCAATTTTAGCAGATAAAATCCTGTTAGTTAAGGTAAAATATAGAAAAAAAAGAAGACAGATACTGATTAAGGGTTGGCAATCTAAGCATATCAGGGAAGGATGTAAAAGATTGAAACAAGTTAATGTTCTTAAAATTGAAATTGGATCGTCTCTAGGGTCCTATTCCTATTCTGTTCCAGTAGTCCTAGATGCTAGCTGCATTAATGAATACCATGGCTTTGGTAGGATGCTTCAACTGAGCCACTAGCATCAGTTATTTCAAATGATTTAGCAGCGAATGCCAGTTTCACTGACCGCAACTGTTAATGCTAATGCTAGCACTGCCATTTTAGCTGCATTAGCGAATGGCATCACTTTGGTACCGAGCTTCACTTTGGCTGAGATCATCACTGTAGCAGCTAATACCAAATGATTTAGCAGCTAGTACCAGTTTCACCTAACTAATGCTAGAATTGCGAACACTGTCACCAATGTTTTAATTTAAAAAATATATTTTAAATAAAAACTATGTACAGAAAGTAGATACATTTTCTAAAATGTGTGATATAATCTTTAATCAAAATATAAAAACAAATTGCCAAAAGTGTGGTTATTAGTTACAAATACATTTTTCTTCTGGTGAATCATAAAAGAAAAAAAAGTTTAAAAAAAGTGTTATCCCATGGCATGACTTCAGCTGCTAGCAACACTTTAGCTGGTAATGCTAAGTAAGTTAGCAGCTTATACCAGTTTTTGCCTAAACTACTAATTCTAATGCTAGCTTTGGGAACAAAGCCGCTAATGCTAGTGTCTATGCACTAAAACTGTTAAACCCTGCACATTTTAATTAGAAAACTGCACAATTTAAATTACACCCCGTCCAGACTTTAAATACATTTCCCAAAAGTGTCAATAAAAAAGAAAAACGGTCAGAAATGTGCCAATTAGTCACAAAAACCTTACTTGAGTGAACATGAAATGGAAATGGTGCCAAAATCTTCTTAAAAGAATCGTGACAAAATTAAGATCCTAGTTTTGTTTAAAAATAATTGTGTTGTGTTCATTCTGCCATATCGCACAACCCCACCACAGATGTAAAAAAAATGAGATCTTAATTCTAACCTAATCAAGCGTTATGTACAATTAGCGTCTACATCAACCTCAATAAGTCCCGGGGGTGCGTTCCAGCAGACGGGTTTTTGAACCAATCCCAAGCCCATCCATCACTCTTCCCCTTGGCACTCAACTGTCAGTTTGACCCCGATCTGGGAACCCGGTCTTATCTGATCCCACAGGACTCCCTCAGGGTTTGCTGGTTTTGAGGTAGCCATGCTGGGCTGTCCCAGCCAAGCCAAGCCGATCCGGGCCTTGATTACATACCTCCTAATAAACAGTTGAGTGTCTGACCTCCTACAACCTTCCATCAGTCACATGCAAGCTACTGCATCTGTGAGTGTGCAGGTATGGAGGAGCGTGTATACAAATACACAAAATATACTGCAATTCTTATGCTATAAAACTTAAAAATTTACGACGCGTTTCAAGAGTATACAGTATAGTGCATATTTTACAGAACAAGAACAAATAGGGAGGTTTTCCAGTACTTTATTGAATATTTACAACATACCCACAATATTTTACCCACAAATCAAGTTTCTCAATTTATACATCCAAATTGAACAGCAGGTAATGTATTTGACAAAAGTGCTGCACTTCTCTTCTCATCCGTGTCATCGGTGTCAATGTCAGGTAGGCCTGGGCCATATGACAAAATTAGTTAATAGGGTATCAAATTTCTTACCGGTCGATATCAATAATTATCACAATATTTATTTTCTTTTACAATTTATGAATATTTTTTGCCTCTCAATGTAAGTTGACAAAACAGATGCTGCTTTAACCAATCTCTAATGTCAGAATGAAGGCACATAGTAACAAACTACTACACAGCATTTTACAAATATACAGAACATTAAACAAAATTAAAAGTTAACTATATGAGGTCAACAATGCATAAAACATTGCACATAACCTGAGGTAAACCTGCAACCCCCCAAATTAAATAACCATAAATACACAACTTTTAATTTGCACTCAGCAACAAAAATGTTAAAACTTTTATGTGCAATAAGTCTCAAAGTGTCGGACAATGTTATCAAAATAAATTTAAAAAAAGAAAATGGCACGCTGTTGGAAAACGCTGTAATGAGCATTTGTTGGTGTTTGGGCTCAACACCAGCGCTCGTTTGGACTTGAATTGTTTTTAATTCTGAATTTTCTATCTAGAAGTTGATATTGTTTTAAATGATGGAATCAATTTATCGTATCGCCTTGGTGGCCACACGTAGTCGGCAAAGTTTGCAATAGAAGCTGCCGCTCTGTATTTTATCGGACTCTACACTTCCATACACCTCCAAACACCTTAAGAAGAAGGGCCGGTGTTATCCTATGTGTCTTTTTTGCCGACCGTGTTGTTTTTTTTCTCTTTTACTCTTCGTGAGACGCTCTATCGCCATTTTTGTCAAGTGATTGGCTGTTTCCGGTCACTATTTTTTCTCTTGAGCGTTGGTCTGGAACTTGCATTTTTATTGCATAAGCGCCCCCATTTTCTCCTGTGTTTGGGTGCTGTAATTGCAGTTCAAATATATATTTTTATCAAACATTTTTATATTTTATCGTGGCAAGAATTATATCATGATAATTATCGTTACTGTTTTATCACCCAGGCCTAATTTCAGATCCCTGAAGACTCTTTTAATCAAGCTAAGCTAAGCTAATGCATTTTGGTCCATTACTGTGAATATCACCAAATGCAACAACAAAAAAAGACACGACTGTTTTGCAATCTGGCACTATTCTCCAAAGAATGGCTAACCTGGTGCTGTCTTCTTTACGCAACGCATCTTTCATTTGCCCCCCCAGAAAAGTGCCTTTTGTCTGTTCTCCAACACGCAGCAATATGGGATCGGGTATAATAAATCATGACCAAGTGTAGTTCACTCTTTGTGGACAGAAGGGCAAAATAGTTGCAACAGGCCCAACAATAACGCTCCTTACTGGCCCCCAGCTCGCAGTAATATGAGATTGGGGATAAAGGATCGTCAAATATTTTTCAACCCGCGATGCATTGGGACCGCAAAGTACGATTGGCAAAGTATTGACAGATTACAGTATTTTAAAATGTATATTCCCTGGTAAAATCAGAAAAGATGTTCCTTTAAAAAAATCAATGGATTAAGAAAAATAACAATATGCACAATAAGATAAACACGAAGAGTTACACATGTCTAAAAGTGTTGTTTGTGACAAGGCTGCCTCCACAAAATCTTGCAAAATTATTAAATTTTTTTCTTCGCTTATTTCAACCAGTTGCTTTTTCTTGTTTTAACACATTTTTCATTTCTAAAAAGATTCTTTAAAGAAACAATACAATTTCCCATATACCACATTAAAAAAATCTATTTCAAGTATTATATTTATTATTTTATATGTGTTAAATTACATTAAAATATGAGAATAACGATTAAAATGTGCACAATTATTTGCCATTGAGACTTTATTTTTTTCCTTTTAAAAATATAATTACATAAATATGTGTAACTTGCGCTTCTTTTTTCTATTCAAAGTCAAACTCAAGTTGTAATCTTTAAGAGTCATGGACGGAAAGTCAGATAAAAAGGTTTAATTTCCCTGGTTGATTTGAATCCAATGTCATGCATGCAGCAAGGTGGACGGCGTCTTACCTTGTCTCTATACGTTTATCAAAACAGTGGACGGCGACATAGAAATAAGCTTTGTCGGGCCATGTAGCTAATCGTTCCAAAAGATTCCCAGCAGACGTGGGTCAGATTCAATTGGGGGCCTTTTAATTAATAAAGCTGTTTATCATGGGCGGACATCAGGTGCCGGGACGTTGGTAACTTGTCTTTGTAATTGGGCGCTCTGATTAAACTCCGCAGGAAGCTTTTAAAGCAGGAAGGTTATCAGTGTCCTTCTCTTCTTCTGTCATCCTCTCCTCAATGAGGGGAGACAGTTACCGGATCACTTCTACAGTCTTCCCTCGGCTAATCGCGGTTCGACTTTCGCGATTTCTATCTATTAATTTCTTTTACGGAATTTTGCCTCCATCACGGAATTTCTTCATCATTTTAGGAGCGCCAGTACACACAGAGAACAGCTTTCTCTTTATTGAAGCAATCTGAATGAAATAACTATTTATATGACTAATGACATATAAATATGATTTATGTTTTCGAGCAATCTGAACACAAGGTCAAGTCGACATCATTGTGAAAATTGACTTTTTTTTGTATCACATTTTTGACATTGAAAAAAAAAATCATTCATGCCACTTTAGTACCGTGTTTAATTTCCATTACTCCAAAAATGTACTCCATTGCTGCAGTCCGTGTGTTTACAAGGTGTCCCCGCGTGTAGATCAGACACTATATATTCATGGATATGGATGGATACAACTGTTTCATCCACCATTTATAGACAGTAGCATTTTGACCTTTAAAATAAAACAGAAATGTCCTGCTTAAATCAACCAATAAACATATATAATAAACGCTATATATTAAACACACTAAATTACTCATTAACGAAAAACAATGGCCTTAAGAGCAACACAGGGATTATAGCATGTGGCCGCACAAGTGCAGTTCATTTTAGGCGGAAACACAGAAACCGCAGGAAATAAACCGCTGGGTTAGGGTTACAGCACGCCATCTAACAAAAAAGTGCCCTCAGATGGTCTCCACTCACAGCACTATGTGATCGTGGATAATGGATAGATAATGGAAAGCTGCACGAATGCAGTTCAATTTTACTGGACAGAGGCAATAGGAGCTGCCAGGCCCAGTTGAAATTGACCCATGCACGCAGAAGTCTGCAATCCGGGATAATGGATTGTCAAATATTTTTCGACCCCTGATGCACTGACGCTGCAAAAAACAAAGTAGCCAGGCATTACAAAATATAGTTCCTGCTAGGTAGTGGAGGCAGGGGTAATAGCAGGTCTAAAACATATCCTGTGCGACCCTAAGCAGGCCAGCCCAAGCCTGACCAATTAAATTGATTTGCAGGGCCAAGCCCGACGCAAACCCGAAATTTCACGTTTTATTTGTGCGTACTTGTAGGATGACAGACGATTTATAATAACAAATTAAAGCCTGTCTTTCATAACGAAATCTAAGTTGTACAAGACTTTATAAATATCCACCTTTTTTTTTAGTTCCGTGTCTGCGGTGGTTACATTGACAAACATTTTTCCATCATTGAGCTTTTTTAATTTAGTTTTTAGAGTTGACGGGAAAATTTTAACGGGTTGAAAATTGAGCCATAACCCACAGCAGCAGTACAACCTTAAGAAATTAGCATGGTACTTTAAGAGAGAGACAGGCAGAACAATAAAGAGGATCAATTCTAGGTGAAAAATGGATAGACACACGATGGAGTTATTTCAATTGAAATTGCAAGAATTTACGTGTTGTGATGAGGCAACTTCTGTTTGTTTTTTTTTGCGCAGTACAGTACATAGGACTTTAAAAAAATATTTTTTGTATAAATGAGTTCAATTTAGTATCCACACATAATTTTCATATACATTTTTATAAAACATATTTATTAAAAAAAAGAGAGAGAAGAATGTTGTTCTGCCGAAATGTCATACGCTGTGAAGATGTCCTACCTTGGGCTTACCTGACAGCAGCAATTGTGTTTTCTCTACAATCAAGTAAAACCAGCAAAACAAAAACTCAGTGTTGCAAACAAAACTTTTTACGGTGATACAAAACGAGGGTTGGCGTTGTTGGGAAATAATCATTAGAAATGTACCATTTACCAAATTGTTCGAGTTAGTTATCTGACTCCATTAACCAAACACCACCTAACAATGCATGCTCGTTTATTTTGTGAAAAGACGGACAAGAAAACGGCATTTCCACCCGGGGGCAGATTTAATTTCTTAAAGTATTTAACTAAGTGAACTCCATCGAATTAGCAGAATTAGCCGAATTAGTTGAATTGGTGTCGCTCTTCGTCAAGCCTCTCTCTCGATTGTCCCTCTCGATCTTCGATCTTCCCAAGTCCTTCCGGCCCACGCCTTTTTCCCAAGCTGGCGTGTCGGCTCCTCCCATGGGCGGGCCAGAGACTCCCCACGTGGACTCCACCTTGTCTCCTCGATGTCTGGACCCCGAGTGATTATAAAATCAGTGCCTGGCCTCCTGCGTCTTGGCCTTCTCCGTCAGAGTCCTGTTATCAACAGACCTAAACAAAACACTCGCATTCAGAACGGCCTGACCTGTCATTGAACTTAAGCCTTCTCTGTGAAAAATCTTCATTGCATTCAATAAATGTAACTTGTATAAAATCCTTTATAGTAAAATGTATAAAATCCTTCAGCGTGGATATATACACTGCGTGATTAAACAAAATCCATGCTAGAACACGACCAAAGAAATACACACCAGCTACTTCAGAAACCAGTATTTTGAAGCAGTGACAGTCAAAAAGGACTAAATAAAGAAGAAAAACATAAGAATTCACCGCTTTCTACTGAATGTATCCTCTCTTTCAAAGGCACATATGATAAACATTAAACATTTGCACATCTTCTGCGTGCGTGCCCATGCGCACTGGGCATTGGTAGGAAGTCTTAATGGTTAAGAAGGAATTCAGAACACCGACCCGACCTGAACGCAATTATCGACATTTTGGACCCGACCCGAGCCAAAATTTGGGCTTGGACATTGGTTTGAGTTTAAGATTTTACCTTAGTCACTTAATCAAGGTGGTTATGGAACACATTTACCAGGAATTAACACTTAAATATAACCCATGCGACCATTTTCTTTGGCAAATTCAAAAAATGTTAGATGTGATTTATAAGCAATACTAATTATGATTCTATTGACGGCTTATAGCGTGGCCACTATTTCTTGTTGGCAAGTGAACCTCAGCACTGGCAGAGGTGGACAGCTCCAGTCCGGCTTGACATGAATGGACACTTATTGATCCTAGCAGGCTTCGGTTAAGCAGCTCTAATGCGTTTACAGCCCACTACACTCCCACTGCACATTGTTTGCCCCTCTTCATTAGAACGAGACCATAACAGATCTATACAACTCCCTTGATACTCAATGACATTCCCATTCTGTGGCTGGCTGTTACCGTTCTCCCCTCCCCATTATCTCCCTCCATCCTCTGTCCTTCAAGATCTCCGGGGAATAAACTCTAACGGCAGCGTTTTGTGAGGAGCGGCTGGTGTAAGCGTTAATAGATTTTGATGGCCAAAATTAATTCAAATTATGCCTGGCTCTAGAAAAAAACAATTCCAGAGTTATCATTCTGTCAAATATTTAATAAAAGAGCATCATGTTGTGATTATGATTAAACTTCCATGATGTCAATTCAAGAATTAGTCACATTTCTCTGCAGGATATTGAATTATCTAAATTATTTGAGTCCAAAACACAACAACATTGAATTATTGTGAGTCAGAGTAGATAAATACATTCTTGACCCATTGGCAGAAACGTCTACTCATTTTAGGTTCAAATTTTCTTTTTCCAAAACCGATGGCAGATGTCAAATATGTTTTATAGAAATTAAAGAATTATTTTTATACATCCATTATTTGCATCGTTTATCCTCAGTAAGGTCACAGGGGTGCTGTAGCCCATCCCAGTTATCTTCGGGCAGTGGGCAGGGGACACCCTGAACTGGTTGCCAGTCAGTTGCAGGCTACACAGAGACAGACATCTCACTCACTCATTCACACCTAGGGACAATTTAGACAATATCTGTGTATTATTTGTCATTGCAACATCCGTTGCAGCCTGGTCATCCTGGGAGGGGGATTACGTCATGTGCGGTCCTTTCCTAAGGTTTCTTCATTTACCTCATGTTGAGTTTTTCCTTGCCCTCATGTAGGTTTTAGATAAGGGAATGGTGTAATAATAGTCTATAGTTTGCAATATGTGTTCTGTGCAGCCCTTTGAGACTCCTTGTGATTAAGGGCTATACAAATAAACATTACTTGACTTGACTTGATTTGACTGAAATGCGTGATTTTAGAATGTGGGAGGTAACCGGAGTGCCTGGAGGAAACCCAAGCAAGCATAGGGAGAACATGCAAACTCCGCGCAGAAAGGCAGGCGGTTGAATTTGAACCCATGTACGCAGAACTGTGCCGCGGACGTGCTAACCACTTAGGTGCCATGCCACCAATTCATTTTATAAATTTGCTTACAGTATTTCAATACAAACACAAGGTTAGCTATCAAATTATGAAAATCATCTTTAAAAATTAACAAAAGTTTCAAGCAGTTGATACATACCATTGCTCGTTTCAAGAAATTCCCTACTAGGATTTGGAAGAAAATATGACAAATTGGACTAAAATTAAAAAAACGGATGAGGTGGCTAACCTCGTCAGAAAGCACAAAAAGCGCTTTTTAGAGAAATTGAGAACAGACCCATAATTGCTTCCTCCTGACACATTTACATATCTAACCAAATCGTCCTGACGTCAGTCCACATGGTCTGTAGCACTAAATTGTAAATGGAGTAGCCCTATACACCAGTGCTGATCTAAAACCGTATAAAAGTCTGGATGGTTTCAAGTTCTTTGTAGCTGGTATGCTCCAAAAAATTGATCCCCGGCGTAAAATTTCCCCTTCGTGCAAACATTACTAAAACTTCACATCTAAATTTTTGGGGAATGCAATAGAAGAGTAAAGCAAGTGGCATTTCCAACCTGTATACGAATCACTTTTCAGCATGTTAAAAATATTTACTCAGGCAAAATGACGTTTCATCTTCTGAACGTTCGTTTCACGTTTAATCGATTGATAATTTGAGAGTTAATTTCAGCGTAATAGGATGGTACGGCACATAATAGTTTTCAATACAAGTGATATTTGGAAGATTACTGTTTTGAATCGCTGGTTAGTTGTGATTAAAGCAGCTCGTTTACCTAGTAAGAAATGGCAACGGTAAGACAGTAACGCCGATTGTATTAAGTGTCTTTGATGTGACTCATACTTAGTTGTCATAAAATGACTCGGAAATAGATCAAACACACCTTGTAAAATGGTTTCCGGCAAATTGTGGGACACCTCAGGGCTGCTATTACAGACGCTGCCCGACCTACGAAAGAGTTAGGTTACGGACGATTGTTCGTAAGTTGAATTTGTTCGTAAGTTGCTTCAGTGCTATATTTTGTATTTTTAAGGTTTTTATAAGTATGTGTAAGGCGGGTATAAGTAACCTGTACTGTTTTGTACTAAGAAATAAACATTTCATAAAATAATATGCTCTATAACGATAAATAAAGTGAGGTTTAATTTACTTTTGGGAGATGCGCTTCAAGAGGTCTTCCTCCTTGGTAAAAAGTGGCCAAAAAAAGCGTTCCGACCATCTTCTCAACCGCATCAAGCTTTCTTATTCCACTATCATTTCAAAAGAAATAGCTCGCTTCTTTCTTACACTTAACACCAACCATATTGAATAGATATTGAGATATTACACAGTAAAAACGTCAAAGTTCTTAGCGCTCTAGCGATACAGTACACATTGTTATGATTACACACAAACCCGCAAGTAAAAACCGGATTTCTTCTTCGGGATGGATGCTGGATGACCTCTCACAGTGCCAAAAGAAGCACTACAGTACTGTCCTCTGAAAAAGGTGCACACAATACAAAATCAATTGCTGTAAAATCTAATTTACAGCAATATCCAGGTATTTTTCGACATCTCGAAAAAATGTTTGTATCTCCCGTTTTGTGTAAGTCTATTGGTCATAAGTAGGGGAGCGGCTGTACCTTCATTTGGTTTGCAGATAACCAATGCTGTCTTTTCATCAAAAGCGATACAGTTCCAAATCTGGTTTACAACCTTGCCCACCGCACAGCGATAAATAACCATCGTAAAAATCGGTGGTTATATTCCTTCGGCGTCGCTATGGATATTTGTTTCAACTCAAATCCTAATTCAAGTGCTGAGCGCTAGTTTGCTTCTGCCGTTCAGAATGGCTCTCATTCTGCTGGGAAGGGCAACATGACGTCACGTGCAAAGCGTCAATAAGTTCTAGTAATACTCCCTTATAATTGTGGTATGTCTTCTTTTGTATCTAGTGAGCATTGAGGAATCAAATACAAAAAACCCGAATGTTTACCAATGACAAAAACTCGCTTCCTCTTCTGTGTCGAAAATCTTTTTTCTATAACCAAAACAAGCCTCGTCTACGCAGAGAACAAGCTTTTTCATCTTCTACAGCAGGAACTGGAATTTTTCTCTATGGAGAACATTAGTAAAAAAATACTAGCTGCCACTCTTTTGTGAGTTACTAAATGGATCATTTCTTAATAGCTAAAATGGTGAAAATGTGCTGATCATTTAATATGTAAGAATTATTTTTTTCAATCAAAGAAAACAAAAAAAAACAGGAGGTCCTACTAGGACAAAAACCAAGACGCCAATCATCAGTTTTTGTTTTTTATCCTGGAACAAACAATAGCTTGAAAGAAATCCACCGTTTTCATGATCAAATTTTAAATATTGAAAAAAAAGAAATCAAGAAAAACAAAAAGGAAGATGAAAAGAAATTCCGGCTTCTCCAAACCTTTGCTTGTGGCCTTTCTGCTTCTATATGCGGAGGAGCTGTTTTCATTTCCTTTCTCGAGATGTTTTATTAAAGTTTAGTCCCCGGAATATGAGCGGCCATGTTCTGTTTCACTAAGAAGGAAAGAAAAAACAACATTATGAAATGCCAAGGAATATTTATTGTTATATGGTTGAGATAATTGTTTTCTGCTATTTAAAATGATTTTAAATATTATGAATGAAATTTGATCTTTCTCTGTCATCGCAATTACATTTCCTTTTGTTTGAGCTTCATCCGGTTGGCCCGCTAAATTTGTATCTTATGAGCAACATTTCTGTTTTTTCTGGCTTTGTTTGTTGGCATGTTTTACATTTTTGTATGGAATGTTTACAATGTAAACATA
Organism: Urocampus carinirostris; assembly: GCF_059441175.1. Lineage (NCBI taxonomy): Eukaryota > Metazoa > Chordata > Actinopteri > Syngnathiformes > Syngnathidae > Urocampus > Urocampus carinirostris. The sequence continues at coordinate 31,604,367 of NC_142354.1, read as the reverse complement.
AACACAAGTTAACATCATTGTATAATAAATCTGTATCGAGCACCATTTTTTTAAAATTAACTAAAAAAAAAAAAAAAAATCAAATTTCTATATTGAAACAGGAAAGAAATCCTCAAATCCCCAAAATGTATCTGCAGGAGGAATACATTTTTTGGGTAAAATACCAGTAACTGAAAATAAAGAGTATTATAATCAATGTAATTCTTTGCTATTTAGGACTTCTTACATTGAGGCCTCAGTGCTTAGCGGGATTAAAACAACCTCCAAAAATGATGACAAGCGAATGCAATTCAGTCTGATACTGTGGCAACCATCCATTATCCATTAGATCAGGCCTTGTGGCTCTTTTTTGCCGTTTTGGACATCAAAAAAGGAACTGCACTTGTACGGCCAAGATCCATTGTCCCCACCCCATATTGCCACGAGCGTCGAACGTCAGAGCTCACTTTTGTCGGGGCTGATGGTTCTTTTCTTGCTATTATTTCTGCTACAAATGAACTGCACTCCTGCGGCCATAATCTATTGTCCTTAATCTTATTTTGTTGCAAGCAGGAACCGGCAGACCGCACTTTTGTTAGGGTTTGCCGCTTTTTTCTTTGTTTCTGCTATTTCCCCCTAAAATGGAATGTTCTCCTGTGGTCGGGATACATGATCTTCAATCTTACATTACTCCGAGTTGGGGGGCACCTTTGTCAGGTGGAGTGCCGCTCGAACCTGCCTAGGTTGCGATCAATTATCCCCAGTCAACTATTGCAGAGAGCAGGGCCTGGAAGAGCAATTTTTTTTCGATTCGGGTCACTGAATCATTACACTGTGGTCCTCCTAAAATGAACTGTATTGTTTTGGCTGTGATCCTTTATCCCCAATTGACTATTTTTAAGAGT